>NW_010191437.1:0-12162 GCF_000695765.1 Mesitornis unicolor
AATTAGTTCCATTTAGCTCAAACCAGGACACTACCTGAAATAATTGCAGTGTAATTATCCTTACCATCCGGAACATGAGATGCCTGGATGGAAGAAAAAATTGCCTACGATTGGACAGCCGAAAAAGAAAAGGACAAAAAGATAAGAAAGAGCCTGCTTGTCGTTATGAAGTTAATTACTTTTGACTAAACCTACTAGAAGATAAGTGCTCTCATATCCTGAGATTGCAAGCATATGACTTTTTAATGGTTACTCCTTGAAATGGTTTATAGAGCCCCATGTTAGGTGTATGGGCTTCTTGTATTATGTCTGGCAAAAGATAAACACAGCAGCTCAGAATGAGATTCCAGCAAGTGATATGGTGAACAGAAGCTTGCCCACAGCTGGAAAGCAAGAACTGTCATGCTCTGTATTGACTCATCCTTGCAGCATGGTAACTTCAGTTAACTGGCCTTCACGGCTCCAAGTACTATCCTAAACACAGACTTCATGCTTCTTTTAAGATAAAAGTGATGGTTTCTACTGTTTAGTTCATCAACCCTGGATGTGAGGTTGCTATCTGAAAAGTTTAAAATTCCATTTTCATCATCACAATAACATGTCTTAACAATTACATTGCAGGATATGTTAGTAACCATTTGAGGATGTTCTTTATCTTTCTTCTTGAAGATCTTGACATCGGGACAAACAAAAAACAAAACAAGGTTAACCCAGGAGGAAAAAGAAGCTATTCAGCTGAAAGGCAGAGACTTCAGTCTAGGTACGTGCATTCTGCATGACAAAGAAGCTGGATAAAATACAGGTACGCTTTAGGTTCCAAGACTGAAACTTAATATTTCCATGTTCTATGCATGGAGATTAAGTAATTAAGATTCTTTCTTCCTGGAACAGTGAATCTTGAATTCTTCTTTCTCTCTAGATACACAGCTTTAGCAGACATGATTTCGGGTATGCCCGATCCATCCTAACATAAGATACTGTAGTAAGAGGTAAACAGAACTTTCTTGAAAAACAAAAATGTTAACATTTGTTAAACTGAGATCAAAACTGGGTTCACAGTATGTTTTACCAATAAATTATTTCCTAAAATGTCAGGAGACTGTTTCTAAAAGAGATATTAGCATTTATGTTTTAAAACTTACAGATATTAGTTAATACAAGTGACATACTGAATCTGAAATTTGAACAACAAAGTGCTTAAAATTAAAATGTAGATCTGTCCTCAACATTTTATTTTTATAACTAGATTTTTATTACCATTTTTAGATCCTCTTTGTGAATAACCTTAAAATTCACATATTGGGAGTACACCCCTGTAAGTTTTGTGAAGAGTACCTCGTCATCTAGCTCAAGACACTTCTTTTCCATACAGTTATGCTGAAAGCTAGGCTTTGTGATGTAACTTTATTTACCCTAACTTATAATATCTGAAGTTTAAGCTAGCCTGTTTGACTTTAAATTACAGTAGGCCAGAACAAAAATATCTTGAACAGCAAGGCAAAGGCCTCAAATGGCAGACAGCATCCAGGTTATAAGCAGATTGTTCACTGTTGGTCCCTAAGGTTTTAGATATAAACTGTATATGGTAGATGCAGTCTGACATCCTGCTCAGGATAAGTCCTAGGTCAAAACTCTGAGTGCTCAGCATGGACATGAATTACCTTCTACTTCACCTGCCAATCTAAGCAAATCCTAGATATATTATTTGAGCTAGCTCTTAGACAAGACACATTCCAGATTTGACAAGATTCATCCTAGGGTTATGAAATTCATCCTAGGGTTATGAAATGCATCCCAGGTTTCTGAAGGAATTAACAATTGTAGATGCTAAGCCACTCGCCATCATATTTGAAAAGTCATGGACAAGTCCCCAGTGAATGGACAAAAGGGAACATCATACTCATTTTTTAAAAAAAGTAATGAGGAGGCCCCTGGGAACTGCCAACCAGTCCGCCTCACCTCAGTGCCCAGTAAGATCATGGAACAGATCCTCCTAGAAGCTACATCAAAGCATATGGAAGACAGGGACCTTTGGGTCAGGTCCGGAGGAGAGCCATAAAAGTGTCCAGAAGGATGGAGCACCTTGCCTGTCAGGACAGGCTGAGAGAGTTGGGACTACTCAGTCTGGACAAGAGAGCTCTCCAAGGAGACCTTATTGCAGACTTTCAATATATAAATGTGGCTTATAATAAGGATGGAATGAGACTTTTTACCAGGGCCTGTAGTGACAGAACAGGGGACAATAGTTTTAAAATGAAAGAAGGTAGATTTAGATTGGTCACAAGGAAGAAATTTATTACAGTGAGAATGGTGAGAGACAGGAAAAGGGTACCCAGATAAGTTGTGGATGCTCTTATGATTGAATGTTTTCAAGGTCACTTTGGACGGGTCTTTGAGCAACATGATGTCCCTGCCCATAGAAGGGGAGTGGAACTAGATGATCTGTGAAATTTCTTTCCAGCCCAATCCCACTCTATATTCAATGGAATGGACATTTTTGATAGTTTTGACCCTATTCAGGATCATCTTCATGACAAAGCTTAAGAAGTTTGATACATATCGAGATTAAACCCTCCTGTGGACGTGTGCAGAAGTTTAATTCCATTAGGAGTAAATACAAAGGAAAGTAATTACCCCTAGGTTTAAGTAGCAACTGACCAGGAGATTTTAGATCACAGTATTGGACCTAGGAACAAAAATCCTGAACTGGATTTGACTGTTTATATCAATGTAATTTACAAGAACATACAAATCACTCAGGCCACTTTGGTGAAAGCAGTATGAAACTACAACTGCACAGCCCCTGTCAGTTTGTTTTAATGCTAGAACTCAAAACATTGAGTCAAATCCTGTGATATTTCTTCTAGTAGAATTTATAAACTGCGTACTTAGTAATAGTGGGTTTAAAATATTTTGTAGCAGTAATTATTTCTATGACAATGCAAACACTGAAGGGCTTTTTGTGATTACATTCACACAGCAATGAAGATTTCAGCATTGCTGTCATAGAGGTCTTATTAAAATTCAAGCCAGCTACCTATCATTCAGTTCTTCTACTGGAAAACTATTAAACAACAAAAAGAAACATGAGCAGGAAGAAGGATCTATTCCAAATGCTCTTGTATGATCTCCTTTGCCTGGGAAATGACTCTTTGGCCTCTGTGTACTTGGCTTGCTAGTTCTTTGCAGCTTTCATTTCTATACAATATGAATAGTGTCTCTCTGTGTCATGTGGAAATGGACACAAACAAAAACCCCCAATTTTTGAAATAATTACCAAATGAAACATTTTAGAACTTATAAACCAAATTATATTGGGATCTGATTTTAAGATTCTGCTGAAATTACTAATTTAGAATTCAGGATTTCTCTCCAAGTCTTGGGCATTTCCCAGAAGAGAGGAAAGGAGATAATGTGAAATGCTTACAACATATGCAAAGTTAATCAGACACTGATTTCCTATGTATTTTAAATGCAAATGCCTGGAAGGCTCCTGTTTGTGTGACAGCAGAAACATCTACAATTATCATAGGTTGTATCAACTTTACTCCTCTTTCCTCAAAATATAAATTCCTTCTCCCAACCATTTTCCCTTAAAAGAAACAAAATGCGAGATAAATAATTAATACATTTTGCCAAGTGTATGAACAGATGATTCTATACTTTTAACATACTGTTCAGAAAGTCCTACTGGTAAATACATGTGGTAGGACAATGGGATAAATATAACACCTGTCCAATCCATCAGTAACTTCTGATAATATTATCTTCCTTTGCCTCTGCTTACTTGCCAGATTCCCTCCCTCCTTCTCTCTCCTTTCCTACCTACTTCTTTCTCTCTTTTCCTCCTTCCCTCCATTCCTCCTTGGAAGTTTTAAAGGGAAGCAAGCAAACAAACAAACAACTTTTATTTCCTCCTTGTCTTCTCTAACTTAAAAGAAAAAACAAAACAAAACAAAACAAAAACCTGGACCAAAACAAACAACAAATACCAAAACCCAACCCAAACAAACAAACAAAAAATCAATCCCCAGCCAAAATCCACAGACAAAACCTTCAGGAAGAATTTATTCTACTCTATATTAACTAAAACCAATAAAAACAACAACAGCCAAAAAAAGCCCAAACAAAACAACTAAAAAGTAAATAAATCTTAAATCTTATCTGTGATTTTTTTGAAACTAGAGTCCAAAATTCGAACTTTGCAATACCTAAGTACTTAAACCCTTTTTAGGACGAAGCTTAAAGGTAGTAGCTTTGGTATGGGTTTTTTTTTTTTCCTTATTATTAAGATATCCATGGCCATTTCAGCCAAGAAAATAGTTTTTTTTTTTTCTCCACTACTCATGCACACTAAGCTCTGTATGCAACTATTTTCTGACCTTTTGGGTTTTAAGTCCTGGGAATATCAGAGATGGTACAAAATCTTAATGTTGTCACAGCATAACAAAAAATAGCCCTTATCATCTGAGGCAGGGGAAGGCCACTGTGAAACTTTCAAATTTTAGCTGGGAACCTATGAAAAAGAATCAGACTGTGATAAGACACAAAAATTACCCCAGGCAGACCCCAAGACTGAGGAGAAAGAAATCTTCAACCATCAGCATTGAACTTCTCCCAGCGAAGAACTTGATTGATACCAGGGACATTATTACCTCTCTGACTGAGGAAGATATGCTTGAGGAAGATAACCTGACTCAGTTAAAGTTATCCCTGCTTAATGCAGGGAGGTTGGACTAGATGACCTTTAAAGGTCCCTTCCAAGCCAACCCATTCTACAATCCTATGATTCTATATGCTGTCAACCTTAGGACCCAGAGAGTGAGCAGTAAGACCAGAAAAGAGACTAGCACAGATGACGTTATGGTAGGTATTTGGAACAGACCACATGGTAAAGAAAAACTGATGAAAATTTATTTCAGAAACTTGAAGAAGCTCACGTTTTCAGGCATTGGTTCTCATAAATAACTATAATCATCCTGACATGTGTTAGAAGGGCAACATGGCAGGGGAACCTCTTAAGAACATTAAAGAAAGTTTGTTGATGCAGCTGATTGATGAGCTGGCTAGGGAAGTTGTGAAGCTGCACCTGTTTCTCATAAATAAGAATAATTTGTTCAATATATGAAGACTACTTGCAAACTTGGCAGCAGCAACCATAGGTCAAATGACTAGCAACAAAGCATATACAAAAGGCTAAGATTTTGCCTTGACCTCTGCTGTTAAGGTTTTCCCTCAGACCTTGAAGGTTGTTGATCCTAGTGTCAGACTCTAAGAGAGTGAAGCATTACTCATGGTAGAGGAGGATTCTATCAGGGACTATGGAGTTGAATTGGACATACAAAAATCCTTGGAACAAGATGGGATACATTCCACGGTGGTCATGAAGCTGGAAATTGCCATTGAAAGAAAAAACAGCATATTATTTTTTGGTCATTGATACTGGAGGAGGTTCCTGATGATTAGAAATGTGCAAATATCCTACCTACCTTAAAAAGGGCAATGATGTGAGAAGCTACAATCTGGTCAGCCTAACCTCGGCCCATAGGAAAATCATAGGCTAGACATATTGGGCGTGATTTCCAAGGACCTGAAGCAATTGTGGACAATAAGACTGGATTAAGTAAGGTGAAATTATGTGTGACAAAACTGATACCTCTCAGTAATGAGTCTACTAATTTTGTGTACAAAAGGAGACGAGCAGATGTTGACTGACTTAGCAAAGTGTTCAACAAGGTCTCCTACAGTATATTTATAGCCAAAGTGGTGAAATAAGATGTATACAAGATTGTCTGGGAAACGGGATTTCGGGAGCTGGAGAGTGAGAAATCAATTCACCTCTGAATTCAATATTATTTAATGTCTTTGTTAATAATCTGAATGTGAGATGGAATGCCCTCTTAGGACATTTGAGGATGAAAGCAAACTCATCAGAATGGTCCATCTATGACGGACAGGACTGCTAACAAGGGAAACCTAGAATAAACCTCATGAAGTTCTACGTAAGCTAATACAGTGTCCTACACATGGGGATGAATAAACTTATGCAACAATAAACAGCTTTTCAAGGGACAGAATGATGGACATGGTGTATCTAACCATATGTAAGTCAGCAGTGTGCAGCTGCAACAAAGGCGATCAACCACATCTCAGCTGAGGTACCTCTTCTCGAGGTGGACTACCTCTTCTTGAGTGGACTTTATAATTAAAAGTGCCTAACAGTTGCACAAATTATTTTGGTCATATAAAACCTAATAAAAAGCTTTTTCCTCCTGCTGTTTGGCTATCTGACAATCTTATTCTTGAGGAACATAAGTGACTATTAGCTTATGCTTTTCTGGTACTAGTATGATTAAGTTTGATTATGGCCTAGTTACTATTTCAATGTTTTTTCATGTTTTACATCTCAGCAAAATATATATTTTTCACAGAGCAAAAAATATATTCCCACAGCCCTGAGGGGTTTGGTGTTATGTAATACTAAGGACCTTCTGCAAACAGAGGAGATTTTAAATTTTCTGGAAAGAAGGGAAGGAGAGAGCACAAAACCCTTTTTAAAGACTGAGTGTAAAGCAATATAAACATTGGGATTGTTACATCCTTTCTGCAAAAATGAACTCATTAAAAACTAACATTTTATTATCTGATGAAAAAGTTATATCTATGAAATTAACTTAAACGGAACTTTTGTTCTCTGGATTGTTGGGGAAGAGTCATGCCATGAAATTTATTTCATTTATTGAAATAAATTCATCTGTTTCAGTACATACATTCTGTGTTCCATACAAAATGTAAAAGACTTAAGAATACTGGCATAATCTATCAGTGAAGGAGAATGTAATAGTAGGAGACAAATCTCTCTTTCAGTGTTGTTATATAGATCATAAAGAAAAACCCTAAGGTTTTGCATTTCAGAGTATTCACCTACTACAGTTATTCTTAATTTCATAAATGACCCTTCTGTGCTATAGAATATTTGCCAGATGTAGTATATGCATCCTGGTTGCAGCACTCCTTCATTCCAAACTCTTTACTCCAAGGGAATTTAAACTCACAACATCTATCTGTCTGCAAAATTCTTTAAATGCTAGATTATAGACATTCTGTACTTGTCAGTGCTGTGCTACGTTGACATGCATGTGACCAGTGCTTTGTTAATTGCACAGAAGTTTCTACTTGCAAACAAGGGGAGAAATTTAAACATATCTGTGCTGAACACTTTGTAGCCCATAAAGACAGCATAGCTCAGCATAATGACTATGAACATGAACTGTTAACACTAAATTAATATTACATTTTAAATTAATGTCACTCCTTTAAAAACATGTATGTACACGGAGGAGCAATGAAAACAAAATGAGTCTATTGATTGATTTTTCTTGGTTTTATAATGTTTTATTTAATTGATGGTATATACCAGGTGAAGTGAAACTGAAGGAACTAATTCTAATTTCTTAAAATCCTACTTAAACTGAGTATTTATAATATTTGTCTCCATTGTTATACATCCAGGGAATATAAAGCAGAAGAAGAAAATAGAACCAGGCATCCAGAATGCATGTGGCTTTTTGAAGCAATAAAGTCTAGCAACACTTAAAAGGTTGGCTGCTTTTGAGGTGCTGGTAGAATGGAAAACTGGAATGGTATAAATCGAGGTACAAGTTAATAGTGTTTTGGATTTTTTTAGGGAGTGAAGGGATATTGTGGTCTTTGCCATGCAGTTTCTAAAACAAACATACCAGTTATGAATGCAGTGAATTTTGTCTTGGCACAAATATTTTGACACCTTTATTTCATAGTACCTTGTTCATAGTACCTAATTCATTCCTTATGTGGTTTACTACCCTTCAGCTTCATTTTAGTCCTTCCTTTGGTCCACTAGAAATGTATCTAATGTATGACTGACAAAATCTAAAGTTTTATTCTAGATCTGGAGAAGATACAGACAGTGATGCTGCTTGTTTGTGCAACTAAAAATATCCTCCAGCAGAATGAGAAAATTAGTACTATATTTCCTCTTCTCTTACTGTCAGAACACTCCATAGCTATTTCTGTGGCTGTTTTCAAGAAAGCTTTTTTTAATAGAAATTTGAATCTATGTGCCAGTAAACTCAATAATTTCAGAATTCCGAAGACTAAATTTGACAGTAAGTTTTAGAAAAACTACAGAAAAAGAACTGCTTGTGTCAATGGAATGAGGAATTCCTACCTTTAGGTAGTGGTCTGGTCTAAAACATAGGCAAAATGGGAAATTACCCTTACTACATTTGTGAGCAAGAAATCTCTGCAAAAATCATTGAAGTATGCTAGCATACTGCTAGATGATAATGTATTTCCCTGTAGCATAAATCCAATATAACTGAAGTATTCATATGAAAATAATAACCTAATGTGTAAATAAAATTGCACAATAAAAGTATATCAAAGTCATCCTTAATAAAGAAAATCAATTCAGTTTTCTCTAGAAGCCATACCAGGGGATATAGATCTGCTTCATTTATACACAAGTTCTGCTTTATAGTCAAACAACCGTACTTGGTTCTAGAATCATCTAGAAACTACAGTTCAGTGAAAAGTCCTAGAACTGTTTTGTCTGATTCTTTGTACCTTTATAAAATCAAGCTGGGGAAAATGCAATTACATTATTTCTCCTATTGGCTGTATGTGTTGCCCATGGAAAGTATTGGTTGTGTAATACAAAAGGACTTCAGTTAAATAGGGATGGTCATCCTATTAATCTTAAGAACAGTGAGGAAACAGATATTTGATCCTCACTCTAACAAATATACTCTTAGCCACCTGAAATCTAAGGGATTTTATTTTCCCTAAAAATAATCTAAAACTTCTATTCATTTATTTGGATACTTAAGCATAATGTATCTCTTACTCCTCTTTTAAATAATTCGTATTCATAGTATATTTTAGGTATAATTTGATTTTTATTAATACAATGTTATCAGAGAATATAGGTGAAAAAACCCAAATAAACATATATTCAGATATAGTTGCAACATAGATGACATTGTAAGGTCCTTTCCAGCTATGATTATATAATAATTTTATCTCACTGCATGTGTTACAGGTTCAGCTACATTTATACAGCATCAATAATAAATATTTTTCTTCATTAAATACATTAATAGAATATATAATTTTAAAAGTTTTTAATTTTAATTCTATTTCCTTTATAAAGGAATTGTAAGAAAATCAAGGATGGTTGAAGAATTTTGTTTTATGTGGCATGTGTGGACACAGTTTTAAGAGATATGTTTTATCTCATAGTAATTAAATCAAGAAAACATTCATTTAGAGGTTAAAAATAATATTTCTAGAACATCCTCAGCCAAGTCTTACACAAATAGACTAGTAAAAAAAATTAAAAGGAAAAAACCACATAATTCCACTCCAACAGAAAAAAGAATAATAGAGATCACGTTCAGTGACTTAAGATAAAAACTGGAAATTGACAGAATTCTGGTAGAAATATTTTTGGACAATCTTTTGCCACACTGTAAGTAATCAAATTTAAAAAAATCTTGCTTTAAGGATGATTTTGTTTCTGCGACCTAACCTAAACACAATTTTATTTTTGATATTTTTTCCTTCTTTATGTGCAGAAGGCAAGATTTTCTACAAATTCCATTGGTAAGAGTGAACAGGATATATGAATTTCTGTCCAATTCTGTACTACTCTTGACATTTTTTGGTTGATTGAGAATTATATGGATCACAAAGAAATTTGTGCTCCTTTAATGCTTCTCTCACCTTTACTTACCTCACTTCTTAGGACTAGTCTGTGTACTGTTAGAGACTTGGGGATGAAGATCAAGAAATCTATGCATAGAATATCTTAAAAAAAACAAACCCAAACAAATTGTAGATAAAGATAACTTTGTGCTCACTGATTCTGCTTTATCATTTTTCCATCCACTTTTCTGATAAATAACTTCCTTTAAAAAGTTGTTTTCTTACTGTATTATTATATCCATTTGACTGTGTATTTGAAACTGAAGGTGAGTTTGGAGGAAGAGGTGACGTGCAACTCCCCTCCCACAAATGCCATGGTTAGCTAAGACTCCAACTCCTGCTGGAATTGCCTGATAATCTGGAGCAATAACTTCAAAACTGAGGTTTATGTGAAAGAGGAACTTTTACATATGGAAACAAAACAAGTGAAGGTCCTTCAAGGAAGCTGAGAACTTTATTGTCTAAATAGATATAATCATAGTCAGGACTTGATTTTGTCACTCTTCTGTGGATTTCAAGAGACTGCTAGGCTTGTGATAAGAAAGAAAAGAGAACAAAAGAGTCTCTGATGTAGTGAAAGAAAAAGGCCTATGGTACAGTCCCCCACAACTTCCTGCTCTCTAAGTTGGAAAGATATGGATTTGATGGGTGGACCATTCGGTTGGATGGTTGCAGCCAGAGGGTAGTGGTCAATGTCTCAATGCCCAGGTGGAGATGGGTGACAAGTGGCATCCCTCAGGGATCTGTACTACTGCAGATAGCATCAACAGGCTGCAAACCAAGGCGATGTAGAAGCTGGGATTCCCGTGAGAACATTATTAAAAAAACACAAACAGCAGCTGGGATTTATACAAAGACAATCTTTGGAAGATTGAACTGTGATATTGTTGAATATAACAGGACCTTGGGCCACCCTAAAAGTAGGAATTCAAAACTGCACAAAGCACTGTGTGCCTGGATTATCTTGACCAGGACACTGGTTGAATGGTATGCGTGATGTGTGACAGGATATCTTGGTCTTGAAACACCTGGCCATAAAGTATGGGAATGATGGATGGGAAAGTGCTGTTGTATGTAAACATCCTGATTGGCTGCATAGTCAGGTACTTCTCTGTAGCTATAAAAGCTGGGGTAGAAAATAAAAACTTCACTTGGCATTCATCTGCTGAGTTGGTTTCTTGTTTTCAGCTCACCACATACTAGGACTAGTGCTGTTTAACATTTTTACCAATGATACAGGCAGTAGGATCAAGGGCACCATCAGCAAGTTTGCAGATGATACTGAGTGGTGTGGCTGATGTGCCAGAGGTGCGGAATGCTATCCAGAGGAACCTAGACAAAGTGGAGTGTTGGGCCCATGTGAACCTTGTGAGGTTCAGCAAAGCCAAGTGTAAAGTCCTGCACCTGGGTAGGAATAATCCTCATTATCAGTACAGGGTGGAGGATGATGTGATAAAGAGCAGCCCTGTGGAAAAGGATCTGAGAGTACTGGTGGACAAAAAGCTGAACATGAACCGACAATGCATGCTTGCAACCCAGAAGGCCAATTGCATCCTGGGCTGAATCAAAAGAAGCATGGCCAGTAGATCGAGAGAAGTGATTCTGCTCCTCTATTCTGCTTTGATGAGACCTCACCTGGAGTACTGTGTTCAGCTCTGGAGCCCTCAGCACAAGAAGGACATGGAACTCTTGAAGCAGGTCAAGAGGAGGACCACAAAAATGATTTGAGGGCTGGAACACCTCTCCTATGAGGAGTGGCTGAGAGAGTTGGGATTACTTTAGCCTGGAGAGGAAAAGTCTGTGGGGAGACCTTATTGTGGTCTTTCAGTGCCTGAAGGGGGCCTACAAGAAAGCTGGGGAGTGACTGTTTACAAGGGCATGTAAGACAATGGGCAATGGTTTTAAACTATAGCAGGATAGATTCAGATTAGACTTTAGGAAGGAGGTCTTCACCATGAGGGTGTTGAAACACTGGAACAGGTTGCCCAGAGAGGTGGTGGAGGCACCGTCCCTGGAGACATTCCAGCTTCGGCTTGATGGGTCTCTGAGGAACCTAATCTAGTTAAAGATATCCCCGCTCACTGCAGGCTGGTTGGACTAGATGATCTTTAAAGGTCCCTTCCAATGCAACACATTCTATGATTCTATGATTCTAAGATTCTAAAAATGTCTACTCCTTACCACCAAAGAAACTTAGCAAAACAATAACCCTTGTTACGTAGTGAAGATGGTGAGAAGAGCCTAGTCCTGTAAGGGAGCAGCAACGGCAGGCTGCTCCATGAAGGGAGGTGATATGGAAACCAAAACAAGACGGGCAGAGCAGTGGTCTCACAGGTCTGGGTCAGGGTCAAGAGGGTACAAGACCAGACACTGACGTACCTTTCAACTTCCTCACACAACTGGTGAAGGAACTGA
>NW_010191438.1:0-2405 GCF_000695765.1 Mesitornis unicolor
CCTGACGTTCTGTGATTCTGTGATATCAATGTGGGGATCTGTGTTATATATGGTGGTATCTTTTAAAAATATCTGTTTATCTTTTATTGAAGTTAGAAGAGTTTTAGCTTTCTTCATCCTAGCTTCATCCATATTCTGAATTATAACAAAGGGCTTTAAGTTGTTCTCAGTTATGATCTACAGTAATACCATAATTCTTCCCAGTATTGATTAGTCTCAGAGCTGGATTTAGCTTCAGTGAAATAGTGAGCTGTGAAAGGAGTTTGAAGCAGTCTTCAAGATAATGCTGTAATCACTGTATATATAATCAGATGCTGGATACTTTTCAAATGTACTAAAAAGAAACATATTATAAGGGGGACTGCATGGACAAGAAAGGCTATTTACTGTCTTAAGTATAGGATTAACACAAATGTAATCATTGCTACAAATAACACTACCACCAGCTTAGCAGCCAAATACACACATATAAATCTTCTTCAGTATACAGATCTTATTCAGTGTAAAGTAAAATCTCTGTCTGTTTTATCTGATACACTTTTTTTTTCCACTTCAGGTTCTTTTTGTGCAAATTAGGTTATACCTGTACAGTATCCTAGTTAAAATTTCCAGAAATCTATGCCTGGAAAACAATAACCTCTGCAATCTCTCGTAAGAATATTGATCTAAATACATCCTGTTGTTAGATTGCTTTCTTTGCCTTACAGGTTTTACATGTACTGCTCTCTCTAATTAACCAAAGCCTGGCTGGCCTTTTAATTCTCAAGCTAAGAGTAAACTGAAATGTAGGATTCACCAGGTACAAAAACTTACTAAACTTCTTTGTGACCAGTTTGGTCCATATAAAAAGTTGGATTCAATTCCTTAACTGCAGTTGTATATGAGCATGCCCAGATCTCCTGAGCAGATTCTCTAGGAGTGAAGGGCTGAGGCATTGTTTTTTTACTTTTAAAGAATGACTAGGAAAAAAAAACAAGTGAAGATGGCTAGGGAGAGAATGGAGATATTCATTTCTACTGTAGGCCAGATAGTGGATTCCAATGAGAAGTAAACCACAATTTTTCGTGCTTTAATGTAAAAAAACTTCAATCACAGGGCAGCTGAGAGACAGTGTTGAGATGCCTTCTCTTGCAAGTATGAGGAAGCACACTGCAAATGGCAACGTAGGAAATGCCAGCCTAGTTGTATAGCATGAATATCTTTTTATAATGTGGACACCTCCTACTTGTTGAATATTAGCATGTTATTACCAATGTAATAAACATTAAAGTTGAATCCATTCTTTCAAACTGAAATATTAGATATGGCGGAACACAAGCACATGGTGTGCATTGTTGGCACTCAAAGACTTGGTGACTGTATTAGTACCAGAACACAAATGAGTCTGATAGAGCTTTGTGGAAAAAAAAAAGAAACAAAAAGCAGAAAAAATATTAGAATATTTCAACAGTTTCCCAAATTGTATTTTTTATTTCCCAAATTCTCAAATAGTATTTTTACTTCTGTGGGACAAACATTTGGACATTTGTTTAAAAATTCTGCATTTTAATGGATATTCTGGAGGTCAGATTCCAAGCTAGTCAAAACCAGCAGCTCTCTAATGATGTAAAATATTTTTGCTAGTAAACATCTGGGATAATATATGAATCCTCATGAACGCATGAGTCTATATTTTTAAGAATTAAGGTTTTAATTATGCTTCAGATAAGCATGGGAAATACTTTTCTTAGCCTCCTGACTAGACATTTCTTAATATCTAATGAAACATTATTTTGCAAATGTTATGGTTTAAGGGTTACCAGCCTGAAAAGGAAGGACAGGTGGTGTCTGTAGGACCCTGAAGGGTCAGAGATCAGTACTGTTCCCTCCCCTTTCCGGCCACAGTCTATAAAAAACCCGACGTTTTCATGGGCTTTTCCTGGCTTTCCTGGGATGCTTCCTGTCGCATCTCGGTACGGCTGGGCCTAGCTCCACGTGCTCGGCAGCATCCACCACCATCCGCTCCCAGCACCACTGTGGTCCCTGGTGACGAGTCACAGCAGTCGCAGCGGCCACGAGGCACTGCTTGGACATTTCCACTTGGGACTACTGGGATCGGGTTTTGTATATAAATATCCTTTGTCCCTTATTAATTCCCTTTTCCTTCCCCCTGTTGTTTTCATTAAACTTGTTACAGTCTTAACTTCCAACCATGTGCAGAGCAATTTTTTTTTATTATTCTCTCTCTATTCCCTTTTCTTAATCCTCCCCCTGGGAGGGGTAGGGGCACTAGAGAGAAAATCCTGCTTTTTCTCTCTCTGACCCTTAAACGGAGACAGGATAATTGGCGCCTGAACATGGACCAACGATTGAAAATTAATTTTTATTATTAATATTTTCCCCAACCAGACAAGTTGGAAGTTAAC
>NW_010191439.1:0-1162 GCF_000695765.1 Mesitornis unicolor
AGGCCCTGTCCTACATCTCCCCCTTCCTGTTTCACAAAAAGAACTTTCTTTGCAAGCACTGCAACAGACAGGGTAGAAAAAAGCAATAAAAGAATAAAACCAGCTAAAGCATATACAATGGTCTTTAACAAACTTCTGAACCATCCTGATAGACCCATATACCTATTATTATCAAAACTAGACACCCAACCATAGTCTCAAATTCTTTCAAAGCAACAAGAGCCAAAGTCTGATCCTATGCAGGCGCTCCAAGGCTCCCTCAGTGTCTTAGTTGTCAGTGTCTGAGTCGTTCGCAGTTTCAGAGGATTCAGGAATTTGTTGATCAGTGAGATGATCAGAGTTGTCACCAGATGATTGTGGTAGGGATTCACGGAAAGGTCGTACGTTCTTTGCCTGAATCCATCTGGGGCCTTTTTCTGTGGAGACACAAGTATAACCTCTTCCCCACGTAACAAGAGGATATGGTCCCAAGATTTTACCTGTCTCTGGATCCCAAACCAACACTGGAGCTTTAACTCGTGCTTCACCTGAGGTATTCGCATTAAAATGTCTAACTATCAGAGGATTGTTATCTATTAAAGAACAATTCAAAAAGTTAAAAACATATAACACTTTCTGTAGCCGTTCCTCAGGGGTGGCAGTCTCCATTCTCCCTTTCTGTCGTTGCAGTAAGTGCTTCAAAGATTGGTGAGAGTGTTCAATCAAAGACTGACCTGTAGGGGAATGAGGAACTATAGTCTGGGCCCTGATGCGCCAACATAAGTATTTCCATGGGGGTATCTTTTGAACCTTTTCTGGCGCAATACAGAGGCCTGCTGAATTAACAGCAGTTGTGACAAGGGCTACGGCTTCCTCCATGACCTCGTGATGTTGTGCGGCCACTAGGATGTCATCCATGTAATGATACAATAAGAGACCAGACATTGCGGTTCTAACAGGACTAAGTATTTTAGCTACATACCACTGACAAATTGTAGGGCTGTTCTTCATTCCTTGTGGCAGCACAACCCACTGGTACCTTTGCAATGGGGCCTGCATGTTGACACTTGGAACTGAAAAAGCAAATTTAGGAGCATCGTATGGATGCAGTGGGATACCAAAAAAACAGTCTTTGAGATCAACAACAGTCAAATGCCAATGTCGAGGAATCATAGTAGGGGAC
>NW_010191439.1:1566-1993 GCF_000695765.1 Mesitornis unicolor
TGTTGCCTTTTCCAGGTCCCCCAAATCCCAGCCAATGCCTGGGAGACATTAGCTAGAGGCCATTGTGGAGGCCACTTAGCCTGAGAGATTACCGTAACATCAGCACCAGTATCAATAATTCCATTTAGCACTACTTGCTGTTTTCCACAGATAAGGGTACATTGACATATCGGTCGCTTTTGAGAAATAGATTGGACCCATAGAATAGGTGGGTTCCCCGTAGATCCAAATCCTCCCCTCCTTTTATAAGGTTGACTAGTTCATCCCTGCTGGAATCAATATTAATAGCGCTATACGGCTAACTTTAGGTACTGTGCAGGGAGGAAATGGGGTCCATGCCATAATTTTAATTTTATCAGTACTGTCAGAATCAATGACCCCTGGTAATACAAAAAGTCCTGACAGTGTTGTAGATGATCTTCCTAAC
>NW_010191440.1:0-26697 GCF_000695765.1 Mesitornis unicolor
ATATATATATGTCTCTGATATAGACTGGAAATACGATAAGCAACCATCATCTTCATGAACAACATCGACAGTAAATTTGGTAAATGAAAACTTATCAAAATCTCCATTTTTCTCAGACTGCACACAGAAATGTTAGGCTTCAGTAAATTGGAGACAAAAATGAGATTCCTGCTTTTTATAATCCATGTCAAAGTAGTACCCATTTCAAAAATGAAATCCATAAACAATTTTTTCTTTATTTAAATCTTCAAAAATCCTGCCCTTCAAAGCTGGGCCTTTCCAGGTTGTATAACGCTCTAACCTACTTTTATATCCTGCTATTTAAGTGTTTACACTGAATCTTCCTTGTTTACCAGCCCTGTGAAGGTCTGGTGCTATACACCACTCCTCCACAGATGGTTTTGTAATCAATGTGATATTTCAGAAGCAGTATTAGCAGCCATAATTTCCCTAACAATAAACACTCACATCAGACCTCATTCCTGCCCTGCTGTAAATGTCTGAGAGGTCTGGTTAAGGACGACTTTCAAGATGAGAGCTCAATGCTGTATTTCTGACCAGCTCCCCAAAGCACATAAAGATTATCAACACTATTAACTCTGTTTGCCACATGCAAGTGCTGTGTCCACAGAGCACAGAGAATACACACATTCCCACTTGGCCTAATGCAGGTCCTCCTGAGACCTCTTATGAGGGGGCTGCTCTGACCAAAATAGTACGAGCTTCAGTTTTCGTTCACATTAGAGGTGGTTGTAGGGCAGAGAGGTTCTCCTGCCCCTCTGCTCTGCCCTGCTCACACCACAGCTGCAATCTTGTGGCCAGTGCTGGGCCCTCAGCTCCAGAAGGACAGGAACTGCTTGAAAGAGTCCAGCAGGGCCACAGAGATGAGATGCTGCAGGGAGTGGAGCATCTCCTGCTGAGGAGCGGCTGAGGGAGCTGGGGCTCTTGAGCTTGGAGCAGAGGAGCCTGAGGGGTGCCCTCATTCCTGGGGATCCATTGGGAAAGGGCAGTGTCAGGAGGAAGGAGCCAGGCTCTGCTCTGGGATGGCCAATGCCAGGACAAGGGGCAATGGTCCCAAGCTGGAGCACAGGAGGTTCAAGCTGAAGATGAGGCCAAACTTTGTGAGTGTGAGGGTTCTGGAGCATGGCCCAGGCTGCCCAGAGAGGTTGTGGAGTCTCCTTGTGTGGAGACACCCAAAGCCCTGGCCGTGTTCCTGTGTGACTGCTCTGGTGATCCTGCTCTGGCAGGGGTTGCACTGGGGGAGCTTTCCAGGGCCCTTCCAACTCCTCATATTCTGGGATTCTGTGATTTATCCCTAGGCTTCAGTGTGCAAGTGCAGGCGCTCAACATCTTCCAGAACATGACTTGTCAGGTTTTGCCCTTGAAAAGCTCAGTGGTCCTAAGCTGAACGTTCAGCAGCACTGTGCTCCATCCTCACTTCTTGCAGGTCAGCAGCATTGGAGACCACAAAGGGTGAGGGCAGAGATGGGAGAAAGAAACAAGAGTGGTCCCTGAGCATCCCTGTGTCTGGTAGAGAGCTCAGTATAATAACTATATGTGTTACAGTTCAAGCCAGTTAACTACATGAGATTTTACAGTTCTGAAACAAACCACCTAGGGAGGCAGCATGCAAGAAATGAAGGGGGATGTGACTAATGAGGCTAGACCCCAACAGGGATAAATACTGAACTGAAGCTTCCCATATCTGTAAGTAACAGTCCATGAATGCACAGGAGCTTGGCAGGCAATTTCTGTTGGAAGAACAGGAATCCAACAGCAGAGAAATTAAGACCTCATGGATGAGGGCAAAGAACACACCTCGGTGTACCCCAACACACGCACTCCAAACCCTGCACTGCTGTACAACTGCCAGCTACACAACACTGATTTGCCCTCCTGTATCCGAGCTGCATCACCAGTGATGGAAGCAGCGATGCCAAGGACGAGCACTCAGTTTTCCAGCAGCATTTTCTGTCTCACCCAGCCAGGCTAGAGCCAAATCAGTGAGCAGACACCTTGTACCTCATTCCACAGAGCTCCTACAACGTGCCCAAACGGATAATCCTGAAAAAACAGCCTAACCTGTGTGTGCAAGACCCCTCAGTTCACACTAAGCACTTTTCCTCAAGTACAGACACAACTGGGAGCTACTGCAGTTGATGTAACCTGTGCCGACACGGACGCACAATGCAATTAAAAGTTGCACCATCCAATAAACATTAACAGCTGCTTGCGCTCAAGTGTTAAACATCGAATCCCTTTGCCATTTCAAAATCTGCTGCTCCCCTGTCTTTTGGGCAGTGCTGTTCCTGCAGTGTTTTCACGGCCGCTATCAGGAGTGCAGGAACGTGCAGTGAACATCTGGCAGATGAGCTTTGGGAATTTATTAGGATGCAAAAGCAAGCTGCAGCAAAATAGAAGCACATCTGGTAACTCCAGTCCTCAGAGGCTGCTTTGTATCACTGAAAAAAACCCTGTGATACAATTTTTAAAAAGTAATTAAAAGGATTGGAAGAAAAAAAAAAATGTAACAAAATTATATTTCCTTTTTGGTTTAGAAATCTAAAAACCAGAACAGTTTAAAATGGTTTAGACCCTGAGATATTTATGTAAAAGCAAATTTAAACAACAAGTCTGCGTGGCTATGAAGGTTGTTGTAAGAAATGGCTTGATCTCAGCTAGAGATGGCACCCAGCGACTCATGCAATCCCTCTGAGAATTAAATACTCCTTTCTGCTCCAGTCTCGTCTTGTTCTGGATTCACTTGGAACTGGAGCAACTTCAGAAGTGGTAAGAAACCGAGCTTGGCACAGAGCTGCTGCTTCGGTGATCGCAAGCCACAGAGTGTAGAGATACACATCTTACTACGGGATCTATTAGTACCTCTAACTACACACCCTAAACACCCCTGGAGAACAGGGAGGAGCGTCTATGGAAGAGAAAGAAACGTTCACATTGCTGTGGGTTTTAATGGCCCCTCTCAAAGGCAAGATGATCCCTCCACCCTAACTCATGGCTAGGTTTACTTAATTTCTAAACTGCGCTCCCATGAAAGCGGGTTTACTGAGTAACTGAACTAAGTTATTTTCAATGAACACTTTTTTTTCCTTCTTAATGGACATGCCAGCAAGCTTGCACACAGCATCCTCACGGAGATCCAGAGCCAGGAGCAGACAGAAAGCTCCTTGAACTGAAGAACAGGCCCTGTTGTTCCCTACCTGAGCTGGTACATCTCTTCAGGCAGAGCAGCAAACACAGGGGCTCTCACTGGGTTACACATTAAACACAAGTTTCACATATGCAAGACTTGCACGCATATGAACAAGGACCTGCAGTGACGCTTCCATTACATCCGTTAGATATAAATCTACCGAGGAAAGGTCACACAAATTAAAACAACAAAAGCAAGTTAAGCCACACACATAAACACCAAAAAGCACCCAGTGACACAAGCAGCTGCTTGTGAACTCCAGCCTCCTGCTTGCACATCAGCGTTCCCCTATTTCTGCCAGGATCTTTTCCGTGACAAGAGCAGGAGGAAGGTGCAGCAAGTGTAGAAACACAAATCTATTCTTCATTGTAGGAAACTATAAGCTGGAAAGATAACGGAGCACTTCAGCTGGCTGACTGATTTCCATGTTTGGCCCATGTGTACAGAATTTTAGATTAGCTTATTGATTATCTAAGTTAAAATACCTACCATGTGGAACACTACTATTTGTCCAAGAAAAGAACCAGAGGAAACTTCAAAAGCCCTAATGAAAGCCTTAGAGTTACAGAAGACAGCGCATTCAGCTTTTAAGGTGCATTTAGTGTAATGAGGCTGCTGCTGCACAATTAATCTTTACCATCTTTCACTTTGTAAGCCCAGTGTTAATCCTTTGCTAATTCTGCATTTAAACTAACGTATCCATACATGCAGGCTACATGAATAACTTCGTTAGAAGTGAGTTTTCCAGAATCGGGAGATGAGTAAAGCACTCTTTAAGTCCACCTTTCCTTTTATCCAAAAGGAAAAGTCCACCTTATCCTTTTATCTATGTCAACACAGAGCTGCCTTGATCAGGACCCAAAAAAGGGCAACGTTACAGCTCATTCAATAGGCTGCACCCCCAGTTTTGAAATCCAGCCTCTCCTCCTCCTGATGGGACAATAAGCAAACTGTGTTCCTACTGAAATGTCACACGGCTTCTTTTCTCCCCAGAGAGAAGGGGAGACTTCCTCACTGCGTAAACCCTGCCACAGAAACCACCGATAACCGAGATAACCCCGAGCAGCCCCAAAAGCCCTCCCACCACCCCGGGTAGACACCGGACTGCTCCCACCCCTACCTGCTCTTCATCAAGCTGAGACCTCTCCTGTGCCGTGGATGTCCTGCCAGCTGGGTAACAACAATGGTATCTCACATAAAACTCCCATCAGCAGATGAAGGATGACTTATTAATGTTACCGCATTCCGTGGTTTCGTGCCAGGAAAAGCGTTTGCAGCTGAAGCACTCGTCTCCAATTGGATTTAGTTAGGTTTACTATATTTCTTTTCCCTCTTCTAAACTTAAGCTGCTTTCTGTAAGAGGTAAGCTATTTACTTAGGCCACCTAGTCCCATAATTGTTTAGTTCAGGGTATGTACTTCAATCCCAGTACTCGAGCATAAAAGGAATTGCACTCCAACACATTATTTTGGAGGCTGTTGAATTTTGCTGGTGAGTTCAGATCACCTCCTTCCTTTTTATGCAGTACTCTCCAAAATGCCTATTTAAAAGCCTAGAAAAACAATGTGCCAAAAGACTTGGTGTGTTCCCCGAGACTGCAGCGTTCCTGCTCCAACAAGCAAGCTCCCAGTTCTGCTCAGGAAGGCTCAATGATGTTGCTCGCTGCCATTCACCAGCACCAAGGGATTCATACAGCCTCCAATTTAAATATTTACCATTGCTACGTCTGTGTTATGATTTAACCCACGTGCTCCAGCTGGAACGGTAACCTCTGCACCGAGGGCTCTCCAGCGGGGAGCGGGCAGACAACCCTTGCCCCTCAACGCCTGCAATCCAAACGTGATTATTTGTTAGGCGGCGACAAGCGCGTTTGTGGCTGTAAAATTCAAAGCAAAAAACCAAAACCCATCAGGCTTCCAGAAAAAGACAGAAAAATTACAGCACCGTAACTAAAAGTATAATCAAACTCAACACTTTAACGCACTGCTCTCTGAAAAGGCTCAGTGTTATGTCCGGATAAATCCACGCACAGTTACAGCATTCCTATATAATTCGCTGGACTCCTTCCCACTGGTTTGAGGATGATGCTATCTCAAAAATAAGGCACTAAACGTAGCAGCTCTTGAAACCTACCTTTCCAGGAAGAGACAGTGAAACTTTGTACTTCACTTCAACTCAAATAACCAAGATAAAGACATAGAAAGGAGATGTTTTATTCCATCTCATCCACAGATCCCACTCCTGCACTTACCACCTCGCCATGACTACTACAGCCTCCCTCATGCACTCATAGTAAGGTTTTTGGCAGCAGCCATGTGCCTTGTCACTGCCTGGCTGACTTGTACAGCCCAGGCACTATCTGCTCGGATGGCCAAAGGGGGAAATGGGCCCAGGGGCAGCTTGTCTTAATTCTGCAGGCAGCCTCCTCTTACCCCAGGTGCTCGACATTTGAGCTTGTTTTGGCAAGTTACTCATCACTTAAAGCGGCAAAATAGCCACTGCCCAGCTGCTGGGGAAATAAAAGGAGAGTTGCCCTCTTAGCTGGAGGAAAACAAAGCAGTTGGGTTTCGTGGTTGCCATTTTTTCAATACCTGGCCAAACCAGGCAACTTTCACACCCTCCAGCAGGTCCCAGGAGGTAACCAGCAAGGCAGGCTGAGCATCGTACCGACCTGGAGAAGAAGGGTCCCTTCCTTCTAAATCATCTTCTAGCCCTTCCACCAGCACATCGAGATTTCAGAGAACAGGGGAAACTGGAAGTCTGAGCTTTTGCAAGTGCATCACCACTGATTTCAGAGTCCTGGCTCTCATTCTGCCTCCCACAGAGGTTTCAGAAAGAGGTGCAATCCAATCCCCCTTGCTGCCCTGGTGTCCTGTGCAGAACAAGGTGGATTCAAGACTTGCCCTAAGCCAAATCGTTCTTTAACACCATTTCCAGCAGTATTTCTATGAGCATGGACAGGGCATAACCTACTCACATACGTGAAGCAGGAATTAAGGAGCAAAAGCTGCTTTTATCTTGTAACAGCACCAGAAAACACCAGTTCCCGTGCAGTGGTGGTGGTGGGAGACAGGACAAGCACAGGGTCCTCTCCCATCCCTGCACCATCAGAGGGCACAGTTCTGTGGGGCAGCACGCACCCCTCTTTTGGCACAGGGTAGCCTGGAGGCAACCTGCAACTACCAGGGGACAGCAAGGATTGCTTGAGCTCTCGGTTTGCATTTCAAATTGTTGACTCAACGCAAAGCACAACCACAACGTGGCCACAAATTGCCCACACAGTGACCTGCATCCCCGTCAAAGCTGAATGAGAGTAATCTCCAACACGCCAGGTCTTTTGGTCGTGCGCTACTCGAACAAGGATCCAGTCAAGAACGTTAGGACAACTAGCCAACCACTTTATTTATGTTCCCGTTATCTGATCTGCACGCTTGGACCCCTGCCTGTGCATGTGGGTGTACAGCAGTAATAGACATATGACTACGTTCCCATAAACCGACAGTTAGGGGTTGGGGATTTGTCATGGCCAGACCAAAACATGAACTAAACGATCTGTTTCGTTTATTATAAAGCTTTGTAACAGCCTGTCTTAGACCAGGAATTTTGCATGCCGAATTATGCCTCAAGTACTTCTTTTTTTTTAAGGAAAAAATGTTATGAAGGCCGAGAACTTTACAATAGTTTTTGTTCCCTTTTACACTAAAGAGCCATTCTAGTTTCTGTTTCAAGTTCCTCAAAGGCTAAGAAAAAACCCCACCCTTTCTCTTAGATATAAAAGCATCAAGTGACTCTGGATTAACAAAACTTAAATAAATTATTCCTTTGAGCCTTCACTGGTTTCGGTTTCCCAAGAACAGATCTCGATGCCCGTCACAAAGCTCACATATCCACACACAGCACCAACTGACTGCAGAATGGACCCAAAACGGTGACTTGAAGGTGGCAGGCGATGCTGCCAGCTGTAAATTGGTGCACATGGACACAGCCAAGTCCATGTTCACAGTGAACCAGCCCTGGATCACAAAGCCTTTTCAGGAACACCAAAGTTACTCACCACACATCAGCTACCGCTGCTATTTTGGGTTTGAGGCTGAGAAAGGGAAGAGGCGGTACAACAGCAGGCAGACAGACTTTGGACCTGATGGAAAGTTGCAGCCTTGTCCCAAAATGAGGAGTGGCTGAGGGAGCTGGGTCCCACACTTGGGTCACAATAACCCCACGGACGCTGCAGGCTTTGGGACGAGTGGCTGGAAAGGACCTGGGGTGTTGGTGGCAGCAATGCCCAGGAGCCAGCAATGTGCCCTTGAGCCAAGAAGGCCAACGCCATCCTGGGCTGGATGAGAAGGGGTGGTTGTAGGGCAGAGAGGTTCTCCTGCCCCTCTGCTCTGCCCTGCTCACACCACAGCTGCAATCTTGTGTCCAGTGCTGGGCCCTCAGCTCCAGAAGGACAGGAACTGCTTGCAAGAGGCCAGCAGGGCCACAGGGATGCTGCAGGGAGTGGAGCATCTCCTGCTGAGGAGCGGCTGAGGGAGCTGGGGCTCTTGAGCTTGGAGCAGAGGAGACTGAGGGGTGCCCTCATTCCTGGGGATCCACTGGGAAAGGGCAGTGTCAGGAGGAAGGAGCCAGGCTCTGCTCTGGGATGGCCAATGCCAGGACAAGGGGCAATGGTCCCAAGCTGGAGCACAGGAGGTTCAAGCTGAAGATGAGGAGAAACTTTGTGAGTGTGAGGGTTCTGGAGCATGGCCCAGGCTGCCCAGAGAGGTTGTGGAGTCTCCTTGTGTGGAGACACCCAAAGCCCTGGCCGTGTTCCTGTGTGACTGCTCTGGTGATCCTGCTCTGGCAGGGGTTGCACTGGGGGAGCTTTCCAGGGCCCTTCCAGCTCCTCACATTCTGGGATTCTGTGGTTACACATGAAAATGGGGCTAATATCTTCTCGTGCTGCTTGCTCTGTGCACCACAGACCATTCTGGCAACCCTCACTCCCTGGGGGTGTCTCCCCTTGGTCTCACCATGCATCAGACACCATCATCTTTCACCATACTTGCATTGCATACTCTACTCTCCTTGTGTTGTGCTCAGCTCCTGGGGCTTGGATCCTCCTTATTATCCAAACAACAACAACAACATTTCCTGTGATTTTTGGACCAAGAGCTATACTTCGCTAGCACTTGATATTTACAATGCAAAAAAAGTTTCAATTTCCTACTCCGTATCAAAGCCTTACTGCATTATGCGTTGTGTAATCCTGTTTCAAAAGGATTACAGCCCCAAAATTCAGTTGCACAGTACGAAATCTGATGCAATTCAACACGGCAGAGCATTTAGGGAAGGTGAAGTTTCAAGCCTGACCAGTTATAAAAGGAAGAATCTCTTAAGTTAATGCCATAGGCTAGAAACAGGAATAAATATCCTTTTATCTTCTAGAGTAGCAACACTTTGACCACATAAAAGTCACGAAGTAAAGACATCCTAAAAACGTTAGCGAGGCTCACTTGCTGAAGCTGGCCATATCCACCGAGAGTTGCTTTGGCAAGTTAAGAGAACCGAGTTGTAATAGAGCTTTACTTCCACCCCTAAAGGGAGAAGATACAGCTGGCGGTATATGTACAAGAAGCAAACAAATGAGTAACCCTGAACTGGCTTTAAAACAAAAGCAAAATCCCCGTTAAAAAAATGAAGCACTCACGGAGGTAAAGGCCAACAAGCCTGGACTGCAAGACCAAGTGATGTGAATAAGAGCAATAATGCTCTTGTGACTCATTTATTAGGGAATCTTTACTGCCTTCAGTTAACAAAAAAAAGAAAACCTGTGTGATGATGGCACGCTTGAAATTCTCCAGTTACATAAAATGAGTCCTTGCTTCTGAGCTGCTGTTTGTGAATAGCCGCAATTTGAACAGAGATCTGAATAGAGATCCTCCTACCCCCTCACTGCACTGTACAGACTCAGAATGAAAGTTTATTAGCCACAAGCAGAAGCATAAAAAGAGACGAAGATGCAATATTCAACCTTCCCAGGTTACACTTGCACTTTTCATTAGGAGCTCTACACCTCTATGGTGCAAGGCAAAGATCAGCAAGCACCAAACCAACCAGGCCATGTCACCTCCAGCCCTGCTCCTCCTCTTGCCACAGCCAAAACCACAGCACCCCACAGCTCTGGTCCTGCCCCTGCCAACTGCAGCCCCATCTCGCCAACCACCACGGGACAAACTGCTTCTCCTTGGTAATTTCAGGCGCTGAAATCTCACAGGATACAAAGCCGTAAATTACCACAACCGTGCCCAAAACCAATGCGGCCAAAACACGGTAGCAGAGCGCAGTTATTTCTCCATAGATGACCTGAGAGATTTTTAGTGTTTTCCTTCCTCTAATGCTCAAAACCAAAGCGTCAGCAGCATGGTCCCTGGTAGAATCCCAAAGACCACTTAAAAGTCTCCATTTTCAAGATATCTTAGACTACACAACTAATTTCGTTACTTTTCCCCCCTTCAAACAAAGTACAAAAGCAGCTTCAGTTTCCGCTATGATCCCCTTTGACTCTGGGAACTCCTGTGGGCAGACACGAGCACCAAGAGCCATGAATACAGCTCCTATGTGGCATTAACTGAGCATTTATGGTCTACAAGTCCATCACAAAATGCACATATACACAAATGTGTCTACAGATCAAGCCATCTTTCCACAGTTGGCAAATGATGCCATTTATTCAGTCACCACGGTCCAGATCAGACCAGCGACGCCGTAAGACATCCTGCAAGCAATACAATAGCACGTACTGAAGAACTACTGAAAACTCATTTAACAAATAAAATCCACCTCGTAAAATGAAGAAAAAGCCCCTGGGAGTCCTTTGCCGCAGTTCATCATCTGTGTTTCAGGCTCAGCATTGCACAATATTTAGCTTTTCCTACAACAAAGAATGTAACTTGTGCTGGAATGGCAGCACGCAGGGAAGAACACAGCGTTCACACGAGAGCCATAAAACACCACACTTATCAACTGTGCTTCTCGAGGCAGCTCTTAAGAGCTAATCCATAGCACCTATGACTTGAACATTTTATTTTCCTCTATTCAAACGCCCAGTATCCACAGCATCACAGAATGTGAGGAGTTGGAAGGGCCCTGGAAAGCTCCCCCAGTGCAACCCCTGCCAGAGCAGGATCACCAGAGCAGTCACACAGGAACACGGCCAGGGCTTTGGGTGTCTCCACACAAGGAGACTCCACAACCTCTCTGGGCAGCCTGGGCCATGCTCCAGAACCCTCACACTCACAAAGTTTCTCCTCATCTTCAGCTTGAGCCTCCTGTGCTCCAGCTTGGGACCATTGCCCCTTGTCCTGGCACTGGCCATCCCAGAGCAGAGCCTGGCTCCTTCCTCCTGACACTGCCCTTTCCCAATGGATCCCCAGGAATGAGGGCACCCCTCAGGCTCCTCTGCTCCAAGCTCAAGAGCCCCAGCTTCACACTTGATGCTCTGCCAGATTAATGCTATACTAAGCTAGACAGTCAGCCAAGGAGGAAGGACTCAGCTGTGACTTCTATCCTTGCACAGAGCTTCAGAGCACGTCCACTCACCGGTCCCATCTTTGGACCATGAAAAGCATGACCACGAAACAGCTGTTCCCACCTACCAACACAGAGATGCTAAAGTGCTTGATCTTTCGCATCTGCTCAGGTTGTTAAACCTTTTACTGCATCACCATTCTTCCTCTATTCTTGGTTCAAGACTTCCCTCCCTCTCTTTGCAATTCTGCAGATTCCTTTCCACCAGGACTTTTGGGCAGTGCCAAAACGTGGGTCGCAGGACACATCCAGGAGCTGACTGGTCCTCTTTGAGCGTGTACATGGTGTTTCTGTGTCAGCACACACAGCGACGAGCACAGAAGAGCTCTCTGCTTGCTTTTCAAGTGCCATCTCAGGAGCAGGCTGAGGTAGACAACACCAACAAGGGCGAGCAGCTCCTCCCAGTGCTTGGAGACCACAAAGAGGAAGCAGCAGTGAAACAACCCTCACAGTCATCATGTATCTGTACCTACACCTCCCTGTCAATGATTTCTGCCCGTTGGTATCTACCGGATGCAATTGTTATACACAAAATTCTGGGTGTGCCTGTCCGTGTCTGAATGTAACCTTGGGAAGCAAAAAAGGACCAAAAAAAAGTAAAAAATACCCAAAAAGTAGTGAGGATTGAAACATTTGTGACTCTCAATTTAAGAACAGAGAAGCTTTCTCCAAAACAAGTGTCAGGAGACGGTTAACACAGGAAACTGGAGACTTTTGCCTGACAAGAAAACACCGCTAGGTGTTATTCCTTCCACATCTTAAACCCCCTTAATCCATCCCATTCCTCTGCCCGCTGCTGAGGACATCAGTCCTCAGATAAAGACTGCGCGTTTTCCCTGCAGACCGATTACTTTAAACACAACGGAGGGACGCCGTCCAAGTACGATCACTGAAGGGCCGAATGCTCAAAACCCGTTCGTTGCTCTGCCCCATGCACGTGGTGTTTGTGTATCAGCCTGCATGCCCTGCAATCAGGGGCACATTATAGCACGGAGGGTGCGTTCCCCCTTTATCACCACGTCCCCTTTGCACGCACACCCTCAGCGCTCCTTCAGCCAGCGCTCCGCTCCTGCTCACAGTAAATTTAGCAGCAGACCTCTGAATCACCAGTTCCTGTTGTTGGAAGGAGCCAGAAACAGATGTTGCAGCAAAAGAAGCTTCCCAGTCAACAACTACAGAATATCTGCCCGCTACGTTAGACCCCATTGTTGTACAAGGTTTTTAAACCCTCTTATAGATTTATATGAAACTACATCATTTCATTCCCCAAAGTGCCTAATCTTTTTTAGAATCGTATTAATTCTTACACATAATGGTATCATGCAGCAGCGAGTTCCAGAGATTAATTGTCCACTATAAAAATAAAAACCAAACCAGAAAAACGTTGCTTACAAAACCCACTGCTTGCGAGCCTCCCACTGCACTTCAATCCATTGACTCAATTGAATCCATTCAATCCGTTTCCTTGTCACTCCTTCAGATGCATCTTCAAGAAGGGGAACAGAAAGATCTGAGCTGCCACTTTGCAAGCGAAGAGCTGCACAAAGCTTCTCAAACTGGATATATACAGGAAAGATCAGGTCCAGAGGGAAAGCAGAGTTCCCACAGCGCTACACACAAGCCAGTCCACCCTGCAGAGAGGAATTACTTCCCAGCATAAGCAGAGTGGAAATGCACCCATGTTTCCCGGTTTGGGTCCATGTGGAGCCATATACACGGTGAGGAAACTCTTGGCAACCACTTGTGGACTCCCAATTTCTTCTGTTGCTCTTGAAATACACAACAGAGGAACCACGTACCCAAGGCCAAGAGGTACCATCCATGTACATACACACACAGACACACACACAATATATACTTCTCATCAGAGGCGCCAAACGGTGTTCAATTATTCAGCATATGAGGAACATTTTGTTCTGCAGGTTTCTATAGTCCCATCTGTGAGTTACTGAAGCCAGAGGGACACCGCAGACCACTGTGCTCAATTATTCCTGTATTTAGCCCAGAGGGCCACATGGAACTGTCAGCCAAACCTTTGTCTGTCTAACATAAGATTTCCAGAAAAGCTTTCAGCCCTGGGTACATTTTGGGTGGAATGCACCTCTTTCCTTTGCCATTTATTTATTCCAGCACTTAGGCTCTCTCACCGTTACAAATGCAATGTCTTATTTCTAATTGCCCGATCTCAGCTCTCAGCCATCAGGTCTGTTAGCCTGCTTCTGTTAGCTCTCCCTCAGGAGGTCCTTCCCAACAATTACCAAGTCACCTCATTTATCTATCAAGAAACAACAGACCTGGCAATAAAATGAGCCTTTCAGACTCTCCGTGTGGCACCTGACCACCACCCAGCCATCAAATACCTCCTCCTCCTACTCTTGTTCTGAACTCGCTCCCATTTTCAGGCTGCTCACGACCCCAGATCACACCCAATCCACCTTCTTTTGCCCATCACACCTCCTACTTACAAACCCAAACTCGTACACCTTTGCTGCCCTGCAAGAGGGCAGTCATGTCCTAGTTTACCCACTGCTCTCCCCTAGTCTACCCACTGCACTCCAGTTTACCCCCTACAGTCCCCAGTCTTCTTCCCAAGCTCCTACTCTGTCACTACACTGAAGTACAGCACCTGCAGGCTCCGTGATCTTGCATCAGACTGTGTTAGAACGCACTTGTCATTGCTACAGCTCACCAGGATACCCAGACTGCTCTGCACACGCTGCCTTGTCCTCGCTTACCACGCTGCATCAGTGCAGACCTTGCCCCTGTCTCCAGGTACTCGATGAAAAGGTGCAATGGAATTTGGCCTCGCCTCAATCCTTCAGACAGATTTCTACAAGCATTCCCATTTGACAGTGACTCACCACCAGTGACTAACTTCTGAACAGCAGTTGGTCAGCTCTCATTCATCTACTTTTGCAATACCACATCGCACTAACGTGCCAGGACAGGAGTCCCAAAGGGGTACGTCCAAGTCCTGACTACCTCTGCTCTTGCTGAGGATGGGAACTATAGGTAGTAGCACCTGGAAGGAGCCAGGGAGTCATAGGGGACTGCCAGGGTTGGACTCTCCCCCTGCCCTTGCATCAGATGCCTTTTGAAATCACAGCTTTACTACACATCATGCAGGTCCCTCTCAAGTAAAACTTAAGCTTTGCTAAGACACATTTCCCTTGAAGTGCTACAGACTGCTATTAGCCTGTCTAATGTTTTACCAACTGAATGCGGCATTAACTTTCCCAATATTTTGATGAGGATTAATGTCAAGCTAGCTGGAATACGGTTAAACCGGTCACTCACCCTTCCCTTGTCTGCTCTGGCACAGTTAATTTTAAGACCCTCGATACCAGCACTTATTAAAGATTATCTGCAGGCCTGCAGACTTTTCAGCAAGCTCTTTCAAGAAGTCAAGTCACAGCACTGCTGATTTACATATGTCTATCCCTAGAAGGTAATAAATCCTTTTTCATTAACATGGATTTAATTCTCTGTTGGAATGGCATTCAAAGCATTACATTCTGCACCTCCCCACATTCGGAACAGTATTAACAAATATTACTACTTTTCCTGCATGAGCTATTTTACTATCTCCCTCTAGTAACTGGAATTATGTTTTCTAACGCACTTCAGCTGTAGAAAATATGCAGGGGTAATTCCCTAACTTACTTCCCAACTTCTAAAGTGCACTAATTCTCATGTATCCATGGTTTCCTTCATTACTGTATTTTGCTTTGACATTTCTAGACGTGTCCTGAAGCCAGAGGGCTGTTAGTACAGTTGTTGTCATTTCTCTTTAACCCACAATTTCAGCTTTTGGGCTATTTAGTATTTTTTAGTATCCCTGTAGGAAGAAAAATGTGAATGGAAAATAAGAAATCTCCGTTTTCCATTCACATTTTTCTTCCTACAATAACATCAAGTTCTCTGTGATAAGAAACATGCTCTTTTGAAGCATTAAGTATAATTTCTGCTCTGTTTGTCCATCCTGTACGTAACTGGGTCACACTCGATGGTCCCATGGCAACCACCAGCTCCCATTTCTGTGACACCAAAGTCCACAGCAGCTGTCTCAGCTGAGGAGCAGAAGCAAGGGCTGACTTGCAATGGGCTGGATTTCCAAGGCACTCAACACCCTCCCTTGATGTCAACAGGATGCTCAGCACCTCGGAAGCAACAAAAGAAAACAGACCAGAGTGCATAAAGGGAAACAAATCTGTTTGCTGATTAGTCATTTTGGACATGTCCAAAAAGCTTTTTTTTTTTTTAAATCTCCATTGATTTCTCCTATTCCTTGACAATAAAGATAAGGCATTTACCAAGTCATCCATGTAGTGAGTCAACCAGAGTGGACAATGAATCACAGAATATGAGGAGCTGGAAGGGCCCTGGAAAGCTCCCCCAGTGCAACCCCTGCCACAGCAGGATCACCAGAGCAGTCACACAGGAACACGGCCAGGGCTTTGGGGGTCTCCACACAAGGAGACTCCACAACCTCTCTGGGCAGCCTGGGCCATGCTCCAGAACCCTCACACTCACAAACTTTGGCCTCATCTTCAGCTTGAACCTCCTGTGCTCCAGCTTGGGACCATTGCCCCTTGTCCTGCCATTGGCCATCCCAGAGCACAGCCTGGCTCCTTCCTCCTGACACTGCCCTTTCCCAATGGATCCCCAGGAATGAGGGCACCCCTCAGGCTCCTCTGCTCCAAGCTCCAGAGCCCCAGCTCCCTCAGCCGCTCCTCAGCAGGAGATGCTCCACTCCCTGCAGCATCTCATCTCTGTGGCCCTGCTGGACTCTTTCAAGCAGTTCCTGTCCTTCTGGAGCTGAGGGCCCAGCACTGGACACAAGATTGCAGCTGTGGTGTGAGCAGGGCAGAGCAGAGGGGCAGGAGAACCCCTCTGCCCTACAACCACCCCTTCTCATCCAGCCCAGGATGGCGTTGGCCTTCTTGGCCCAAGGGCACATTGCTGGCTCATGGGCATCCTGCTGGCCACCAACAGCATGAACACATTCAGGCTTCTCCGCACCAGCCTGACCCTCACCCAGGTCATTTTCTGTGTACCACCAGCCATCTGCTGCTTGTTTGATGAACATGGCAAAATGAACTGACCTCAGTCCTACCCCAGTGCCACAGGAACTGCAGTGCTCCTCAGCAGAGGAGCAAGGCACTGCAAAGCACACACACTCTGAGTAGATACAACACTCTGTATCTGCCCAACGTTGAAGCATCTGCGTTCCACGTGGATTTGCACAACCAGCAGATTCAACTCTAGGACAGAATCAGTCCTTAGCCTCCAGGACTAAGTCTTCCACAGGGCAATAAAACTGAACCTGTTCAGCAAGAAAACCACAACGTTTGGTTTTGTAATTGCCGCAATAGTAGGAAAGACATTCAGAACCTCCCAGTTTCACTGCTTTATTTATTTAAATATGCGAACTATTCATAGACAGTGATCTGTGAAGCATCCTAGAAGCATGGTGGTAGCAGTCTACAGATGCAATTCTGAAGTTCAACACACATGGTGGACTCCTCCACATCCTCAGGAGTCCCACATAGCTCCTGAAGCCCATGCTTACGTTTTGTTAGAGCAGAAATTCCTTGTGATGTTTAGCAAGATTAAATTCAGTAGCTGAAAAGGAAATAACCTGGGTCCTCGCTGCACATCAGGCACTGCAAATTATTTCGCACAACCAAAAATGACTAAAGAAAAATAGGTACAGTAGTTCAGTCATTCCTCCTCTTATTAAAAGAGCGAAATGAGAAGAAAAGCAAAGGAGAGGGGGGGAAAAGAGATGAGAAGCAGTACATGAAAAAGAAAAAAGGAGAGTCCTGCCCATACCTTCTGCAACAATTGCCCCTAAATTAGGCAGCAAATATTCAAGAGCAGCAGTCTGCACAGACAGCTCAGTCTCAAGAGTACACTCCCTGCGCTGGATTCCTCCTCTCAGCCTTGAGATAAACACAACTGCGCAGGTTGCCAGAGGACTCAGATACTAAAACACCCAGCCTTTTTCTACTGCCCAGGTTTTGCCAAAGTTCTCTGCTTCATGCACGTATCTAAAATGTGTTCTTTCCCTCCATGGGATGGGAATAATCTCAGTTTGGGGCTCGTACTCATCTTCAGTTTGCTTCATTTGCCTCAGAAAATCTCACAAGAAATCAGCGGCTTCACCCACCTAAGAAGTGCATTACATTCTCTATTAAACATTAAATATGTGAGCTGGAACTTTCTGCTGAAACTCTCAGTCATCACACAGTTCATAACAGCTCTAAGACACCGTAGCAGTGTTTCAAAGGTCTACTGCGAAGACTGAAGTCAGTTCACATTCCCCTCATAATTCCTGCTTAAGGTTAGCAGAGTCTGAAGGAGTTGCTTCAATATTCAATTCAGATGAAAGTACGGAGTGACTTGAAAACACAAGCGCTATTCCTGACTCAATTCATCCGCGTCCACATAAACCCTCCCAAATCCTTAAGAACAGCCTTCCTATGTAACATAATCCACTTTGAGGCTTTGTCTGCGTGAGGCACTTTGGATTACTTAAGAGACAAAAACCATACAAATTCAAAACCTGCTTGATTAAACTGCCTGAGACCCTCTTCAGACGCTCTGTTTCCAGAATCAGAGGGACTCTCAGTTATTCTGCCTCAGAAATGTAGGGGCATTCGAAGCAATTAGCTTTAAATTCACACCTTCAGCTGACTCAAATCACTTCTCAATGGCATGTGAAGACAAGCCCTTAACTCCAGAACCACACACACAGGATTCACTGGGGAGTAACTGCCCAAAACATCTCCTTCTGGAGACAGGCCCAGACAACACCAACAACACATCACGATGCCGGTTCACCGCCAAACCACCCTAAGAAAAATGCGAGAAACCACACGGTCAGAAAAGCTCAAATTCTGGTAAATAAATTCATGGCTGTGTATTGGTTTTAGAGAAGCATTTCCAACCGGCACCTAGCCCCAAATTGGAAAGCCTCTTACTCTGACACGGGTTTCCAAGCCTCCTCACCGTTCCCACAGCTGCTCTTTCCCAAACCCCAGCCCCTTGCTGTGAGATTTTGAGCATCATCACCTGAACACAAGGCGGCAAAGCAGCCCAGAGCAGGAATTGCAGATTCGGCTCCGGCAGAGCGGTGTCGTGGCTTGGGATGCTCCCTCCCCCTCACAGCTATGGGCCCTCCTTGTTTTTTCCTGGGGATGCATTTCCAGGCCAGAGCCGCGGCCTGCTGCAGATACAGATCAGCTTTGCTCATCCCACAGCTCTCTGTCACTGACAAAAAATAGCTCTGGAGGGAGAGGGGGAGGTTTTCAGCTGTTTTCTTCTCCAGCCGTCTCCTCTCTGTCCTTTCCTTCCAGCTTTTACATCTTGTAATAAGGGAGAAGCTGTTTTCATGGCCTGATGTCAGAGTTAAGTGTTATGTCTTACTAAGTTAAGTGTTTTCTTACTCTCTGGAGCCAGTACATCCTCAGGCCTGCCTTAAAAACAAATTTATCAGTAGCCACAATGTTCCAGCAGCACCCTCGACAACACCATCACCAGGCTTTTCGCAGAAGAGCTGGTGTCTTACTTGTTTTTCCGTACTGAAGGCAGCCCAGAGAAGCAGGAGGAGCCAAACAGGAGCGGGCCGCATAGACGCTTTTACCAGGCACCACTTACATTCTACAGGGTTCAAAAGTGACACAGGAGAGAGACGTTTTCCTAGACGGGATTCAAAATAGATGGCTTTAAGATGTCTCGAAAGCATGCAGTACACTATTCTCCAGTTTTCTCATAAACAGTAACTGCATTCTTCCTGAAACATTGATCGGCGTTTGATCCTGCTATGAACAGCTCCCAGGCCTCCCCCACTGAGCATCTAAGCTGCATCACATTAGAGCCGTTCCTTTCTCCTTGCCTCTAGCATATTCCCAACATGTAAACAACTCTGCTGTGCACACACGCGAAGGCACGGCTAGCTGTGAAAGCCGCAGCACTAAGGGCACCAGAGGAACCCATCCAATCCTAATAACCCTTTCTTTTCACAGGACACTGCATTTATTAACTGGAAGCCAAGTGCTATTAATGCAAACGTACACGGGAAACACGATCCCAATATTACAGAGTATTCTTTTTCATGGACAGTGATGTTTCACAGGATTTGTTACCCCTCATAACACAAACATCTCTGAGAAGTCAGTCTGAATTAATGAAGGATTGTGACAAGACTGGGAGAAAGGCAAGTGTCAGAAAACCCAAGCAGGCTCACTGTCTGGGGATTTCTCAGCTGATGTGACAACCCATGACAAGTCACGGTCTTGTGGCCACGCCTGAAAACCTATAGGGACTATTTCCAGTTCAGCTGAAAAAAATAAAATTACATTTAAAAACCCAACAAAACCAACCTCACTTCTCACCTATTCAGCACTGAAGTAATTAGCAGCAGGAACACAGTTTAAAACGTTACGAAGAACTGCCTAGCCACATTTTTAGTGTGTGTTAACCCTTACTTTACAAGCTCTGGACCAAACAGAGGAGATGAGCTGTCCTGGCAAGCTCTGCTCCTGGGGGCAAGTTTCAACAGCCAGATCCACCCCCGCAGCCCCGTACAGGATCCCCACACAGCACCACTGCTCAGCACTATTGCTCAACCCGCAAATCCCTTCCCGCAGGCAGGTCTGCAAGTAGGAAAAACTACGGTCTGGAGGAAACACAGGTCATCTCTGGCCCTATCTCATCCGTCCAGGGGTGCTGCCGTGATCCCACAGGAAAAGCAAATGTCACCGCAATTGCTTCTGTTTAGGGCCTTCTCCGCATTCGGAGGTTTCCAATGGCAGGAATCCAGAGTGAAGCAGCTGCTCTGGATTTCACAGAATCACAGAATGGCTCGGTTGGAAAAGCCCTCTGAGATCATCACGTCCAACCGTTCCTGTCTACCCCCTAAACCATATCCTTAAGTACCTCATCTACCCGCTCTTTAAACACATCCAGGGATGGTGACTCCACCACCTCCCTGGGCAGCCTGTGCCAGCTTCTGACGACCCTCTCAGTCAAGAACTTCCTCCTTATCTCTAACCTGAACCTCCCTTGGCACAGCTTGGTGCCGTTTCCCCTTGTTCTATCCCCATCCCCTGGGAGAAGAGACCAGCACCCACCTCTCTACAAGCTCCCTTGAGGCAGGTGCAGGTGGGGATGAGGTCTCCCCTCAGCCTTCTCTTCTCTAGGCTAAACAAGCCCAGTTCCCTCAGCCGCTCCTCATCAGGCTTGTTCTCCAGAGCCCTCCCCATCCTTGTGGCTCTTCTCTGAACACGCTCCAGAATCTCAACATCCTTCTTCTAGTGAGGGGCCCAGAACTGAACACAGCACTCGAGATGCGGCCTCACCAGTGCCCAGTACAGGGGGATGATCACCTCCCTGGACCTGCTGGTCACACTGTTTTTAATAATTTGTGAACTGAATGCAGCTGCACTGCCAGGCTCCAAGACCTAGAGCAGGCCAGGGCACCTTGGGACCTTTCCTTCTGACCACAATTATTTGCCTCGTGCGTTAAAACAGAGCCCGGTGACTTCTCGCTGTCCTGCTGTCCACACCTCCTCCACAAACTGGAGCAAATCAGTCATGTCCCAACACCCACCAGCTTCCTTTGGCTTCCTTCGCACAGTCAAAAAGTCAGACCACAAATTCCAGACCTTGCTTCTTCCTTCCACGACGCAAAGCATCGCCCCAGTCATACGTAACCTCCTCCCCAGTCACACGTAACCTCCTCCTCTCCAACTTCCCAAATTCCACTGCCCATGCTGCTACCAGAGCAAGTTTTATCTGCTTGAAGCCTTGAAATCATCCACTTCTTCCCAGCATCCTTCAAGAGCAAGCTGCTTTCCTGCCTTCCTCTCTCTCCAATCCTGGATGACGTTTACCCAAGGAGGTTTCACTGGAGTCAAACAAGCATTCAAGGAGGTTTTTAATACATAAAATTGCGTATCCTTCCCCGCAGCTCAAATTTCATCACCGTATTTCCCACTCTCAATCCTGTTAACACAAATTAAAGAGAATAAAGCCTTCCCCTTCCATACTTTGTGCCAAGGCACATGGTTGTTTTATTACAAGAGGTCAAACAAGCCCTTTTTACAAAGCTAACTCCAATGCTATCCTCGCAAAGCAGTCCTGCACGCTCTGTTTCCACTCTAAAAACCCGACTCATGGTAACTCTGCACCACACGACAAACGTTATAAAGAATTTATACAGCGGTGCAACTAAATCTTAACTTCTGACTAAGGTAAAGTTCATGGTTAAAGCAGGCCAAAGCGTATCGCTGTCTGCAAGCTGCAAAAATTTAGACAGCTCTTCACAGACTCGGGCCTTGAAAAGTGCAAGGTTCAGCTGCATATCTGACAAAATGCAGTGTCACAAACGCCAGCGTCAGAAGGTTGTAGCTACATCTCAGTGCCAAATACCTGACAGCCACCTCCTTTGCAGAGGAGCCTGTTCAGGAGACGATAGCCTAGCCAGAATTTAGGATTTCATGACTAAGGGGAAACACTGAACTGAGTACGTGAAGCATTTCGGGTTTAAATTATGAATGATAGTGACAGCTCAAGTTAAAATTATTACACTTTTTCATTCACCTTTCACGCTTATAAATAAATAAAAATGAACGAAGGGTTTGGAGAGCGGCTTTTTGTACACTGTCAGCAAACGAATGCCTAGATGTATATTCAGCAGACACAGACTATTGAAGATTGAACACCAAAAATGCCCAGGACTGCACGTAGCATGGTTTTAATGCACAAAAAGACAAAACCCAGTTTATCACCTCTTGTAGGATCGGAGCCACAAGAAATATCTTGTATCAAAGATCCAGACAGGAGCTCTCAAAGGTTAGCATTTTACATCCTAAATTTGCAGAAGGCTGCTGAAGCTTCCATGTCTTTCATAGATTTGTTTTGACAGAGCCCCTGTCTTTGCCCTACTGCAGCTGAAATACTCAAATAGAGAATTAATGCTGATTTAACTGAATCCAGGGCCAGCTTTGAGTCATCCCTTCAGGGTCACACTGCAGTGTGCAGCAGTCTCCACTCTTACCACTAACCCAAAGGCAAAAAGATACCACGGACCTAGGGCTTCCCATTAGACAAAACACAAACCTGTAGAAATATAAGGCTTTGGCTGACAAAAGCCTATTGAGGAAGAGCAAATGAACCTGCATGCAAGAGAACACAAACACCGAAAAACCGGAATACCTTTACCCATAAAGCCCCCGGTTTACAAATAGAATTACCCTAAACACTCACACCAACATAACGGCAACATTTGGCTCTTTCAGAGTGCTGTAACCCCATCAAAACGCTGGAACCAAATTTGACGTTTATCTCTCTATAAATAACGTGTAAGTGAAAGCAAAGGAAAAATAACATTTGCAGTTCAGGGAGAGACATCAAAACAAACACATCCATAGTACTCAAACGCTAAACTATACGTGGGAATGTGATGATCCTTGGAACGGCTGAAAGCTGGGACACAGAGAAAAGAGCTTCTTGTTTTTAAATTAATTATTAATGAATCTTTTCAGCCATCAAACTCCTGCAATGACTCATCCACTTTCTTTACCAAAGCCTAAATAGTTATAAGAACACTACTCTCCCAAGTGCAAAACTTAACCCTGCATATAAGAAAGGGTTTTAGTAGGTTTGTTCCTCTCTCACACAAAAAGACCACGTTGTCATTGAGCCTGAAAAGAAAAATCACAAGAAAACCCATATGGTACAATAGTATTTAGGATTTTTACATTGAGAGAAAGAAGAGAAGATCAAATCCACCTCAGTTACTCATCACAAGGCCAGTATTCTTCTGGTGAGAGTATGCACTGTAAGCAATGACAGAATTAATGTAATCAGAAATCCTCAATAACCATGCCATTAAATCACAGAATATTAGGAGTTGGAAGGGATCTCGAAAGATCTATCACAGAGGGATCATCATAAATGATCCAGTTCTTTAACACTCATACAGACAGTGCCTACAGTCTTGGTTTTATGGAAGCGTGGCTTGATAGGAGCTGACAAAATTAAGAACTTGATCCCATACCCACACGCCTGTAAACCTCTCTGGAGTTAAGAGCCCCATTAAATCAACTCAGCCGCAAGACTGCAGCTCAGCTGGCGATGCCGACGTACGGAGCTTGCTCTTTTCCTGCGCTAAATTTACACCAGAACATTACAACACATTTGCATATCTCCCACGCAGGCAACTTTCTGCCAGCAGTTAAGGAGACACATCAAGGCTCAGAAAACCTACCAGGGACCGAGCGAGGGGTGGGGTTTCCTACAGGAACACCCAGGCTGAAGTCCAGCAGCAGCCAGGGAAGGTGCTGCCACTCCACCAGCCCCGACGATGCCTTCTCTGGGGCTCCTGCTTTATCAGTGTCAAATGCCAAACTCCACCCAGGAACCCAAAAGCTTCCTATTGTTTCGCCTGGCTACTATCAGGAAAAGTGGTGTCACTCCACCCTTTCTCCATGGGAATGGTTTCCAGTTCGCCCTTTCCCTCTGCTGAGCCTTGGAGCTGCGGTGGAACAGGAGGAAGAAGAATTAAAAGAAGCCTCTGCTGGGTTTTCTCTGCCCCAGTCTCTCCCGTGAAGTTTTCCTGGGAATATTTCTAGTGGCGGCCCACACTGCTGCCCTTGATTTTAATCATGCAGAAGTAACACGAAATTCGCATGACTCCTGTCAGCTTTCCAGCCACGCAAGTTTTTTGCAAAAACATCCATTAAAACAATCAGGCCTTCCAGCTTTAACTTAGCAAAAAAGCTGTAAAACTATTACAGGTCCCATTACTCGTGGAAGAGTTTGATTTACACATTGGTGCACAGTTGTTTGCAGAAAAGCTTTTAGTTAAACAAACAACAAAGAAGCTGGTGCTGAAGCTTGCTGGCACCTCACCTCCTCCTAAGCTGCCAATTAAAAAATAATAATTAAAAAAAATTGATCTAAGTAAAAGGAAGTAATTAAAAGTTACTATCAATCACGGGGAAATACCTGACCTGCCATGAATGAAGTGTTACTAAGGTGTGGGAGTAAGTTTAAGTGATTTTGAAAGTCAATAGTGGAATCCAGGGCCGTAATTCAAGGTGCACTACATACAAGGAGTTGTAACTTGAATGGTCAAGTTGTGGAGCCATGGCTTCCCTCTCATTATTTCCAGTAGCCCATTTTTCCCAGTCCCACCCTACCAGGGCATCCCAGTAGCGAAGCTCAGTTAAAGCTCAAGTAGAAGAAGCCAATTAATCAGAAACACAGGAAAGTCTCAAATTATCGTGTGGGAAAATTTGAAAACAAGGCCATACCATGAGACAGAATAACAATAACAGGCTAAATACAATACCCATAAAATGGTTAATCATCATTTATTAACGATCATGTTAGCTGCAGCCAAAGTTCCTTAGTATCACAATTTGATGAAGACCCACCTAGAAAGAAATGAGAATGAAAAGCTCCATTTACGAGCATCAAATCAGGGCGAGCACATCCCGTGCACGTGGGGATGAGACACAACTCGAGGCAGCAGGCTTTCTGACAGCACTGAAGATCTAAACCGCCATGGACTGGGGAATGGAAAACTGCAGAACCGCATGAAAGGAAGGCAAACCCTGCTTACAAAACAGCAGTGAGTCAGCTCCTGAGGACTGGGCTGTGACCGCTCTGAAAACAAGACGCGCATTCCTGATGTGCCCTCTGGTTGTACAGAATGAAAACAAGCCCGTCCCCTACAGCCACCTTTAATCCGGTAAACAATACTCCAAAAAAGGTGTCAAGAAACACCAGTAGCACTGTTTAACCCATTCAAACTTCAGAAAAGGCTTTCAAGCAGTGCTGATCCACACAGCCTGTTAACCCTGTACACATCTATCAACGCTTAGCGCATTTAATAAGTGAGAAACGCTCATATCCTTGGCCTCAGATCAATCAGAAACAGCTTATCTTGGGGGTACCTCCGACTCCAAAAGGTCACGGAGTTATTTTTAAGAGAATCTCTTTCTCAAGTGCCATAACCCTTCAGCCTGCCCAGCTCCATCATCCGTGACCAGACCATCCCGAAAGCCAAGAACAAGCTCCAAGGCCTTTCGTGACAGGCTGTCAAACTCAGCCATTTAACACGACAAGTAACACTAAGTAACGCAGCCACTGCGAATTTCAGTTGGAGGACACGGCCACATTTGTCCTCATTGAAAACTCAGACATAGCTGTCAGGCTTTCATAACCTGTCTCCCCCTCAGCAAGTGCCCTTGGCTGCAAGCAGCTCTCTCCTTGACCACATAATAACTCACTTTGTTGTTGTTTAGGGACTATCTGAGGGGCTTTCTGGCCTTCTTTCTGGCTCTTCCTCTTTGGTATTTTCAGATGTTATTGGTGACTGGGGCTTTTCCCAGTATATTGACTATTTCTGGAGGGGGAAAAAAAAATACTCACAGAATTACTGCAGGTAATATAGGTCAAATAAGTCAGCTCTATCAATATTGCTTTGCTGACAAGTATTAAAACAAGGTGCTGGCCACTGAATATCATGCCAGCACACGCTGAATGGAAGCACCCTGTCCAAAATAACCAGAAACCTTGCAACTGGCTCATTTCAGGGAAAACATTAAAGGTTGTTTTTTCAGGTGCTGCCCTTGCACACTGAATCCCTCTGCCAGACACTGCAGTTTATCACTGCTAAACACTTCTATTGCAGAAGTACCTGGAGGCCCCAAGTAGGTCAGGGCCCCGGCATGCAAGGTACAGAACGTATGCATAATTCTTGACAGCCCTTGCCTCAGCGTATTTTTCTATTTCAAGCGCTTCTCTTCCCATTAACACGGCAATGCGAGCAACCCACGCAAGCAAAAGAGACTCAGTGACGCTGCAAAAAAGCCACCCGGGTTCTACCAACCATGTATGCAATCCAGCATACAAGGAAAACAGGAGTAACTCTACCCCCATTATGAGATTACATAGGAGGATCTAGCTAAATGTCAAAGCAAAGCAGGTTTTGGGAGTTTTTTTTATGTTGGCATAGCTCCAGCTGTTATAACAAAGACAGAAGTGGCTGTTGAAATAAGCTTTGGTAAATGTTTATGGATGAGAGCTCCAGTTCTCATCTTCCTATCCCCTAAAACCTAGACATACCCTTTTAGTGAAAGGCTTTCTCAGTTGTTGCCATCAGATTGAGCCCTGGTTGGGACAGAGCAGGGGTGCAAAACCAATACGGACCAAAAAATTTACATGAGCTAAAGGGAGAGAAGCTATGGAGTGCTAAAAAACACATCTGCATATCTTACCTACACCAAAAATGGGCAAATATGCCATAAATCTGAAGTGATGTTTAACAAGGTGATGGCAAAATAATCGGCTTGCCAAGAGCTCCAAGCTGAGAGCCACTTATCCCAGGTTGTCTCAGTCTAAATACACACCCCAGGACAGCACAGCCCATAGGCAGAGTGGACCAATGCATTCCCATACCACCACCCACACTTTTTGCTGCAGCCCCTTTCTGGTACCTCCCTGCTCCACCACCACCCACCTCTGCCTTCCCAAACTCTCATCCATGTCCTGCAGAGCTTCCCTGCAGCTCCCCAGCCTGTTCCCTCAGCCGAAAAGAAAACACTGGCATTGCTGTGGATCTGGACTGCAAGTTACCACCACTGAGCAGCTGCTGCCCAGGGACAAGGGAGCACACAGACTTAGGGAAAAAATGTCACCATCACCAAAAAGCAGCCATTGCTCATCAGCCAAAAGGTGGTAACTTGGTACGGGGCTGTCCAGCTCTATCACAGCCCACTGCTTCGTGCATATGAACACAATCCCATGGACCACCCCATTTCCACAGCCCTCCCCATCTCCCACAGCAGCACTACCAACGTCCCACCCCAGCATCACAGAGTATGAGGAGTTGGAAGGGACCT
>NW_010191441.1:0-9287 GCF_000695765.1 Mesitornis unicolor
AGGAGGACCCAGGTAATTATAGGCCATTAGCCTCACGTCGATCCCTGAGAAGATTATGGAGCAAATCCTTCTGAGTAATATCACCAGTAAACTGGGACATGTGATTGGCAAAAGCCAACATGGATTCACCAGGGGTAGATCAAGTTTAACAAATCTGATTGCTTTCTATGACAGAGTGACCCGTTTGGTTGACGTGGGGCGAGCGGTGGACATTGTCTACTTGGACTTCTCCAAGGCTTGCGACATGGTCCCCCACAGCCTCCTCCTTGAAAAACGGACAAACTACAATGTAGATAAGTGATCTGTGCGGTGGGTGGGAACTGGCTGATGGTCCATTCCCAGAGGGTGGTAGGAAATGGTTCATTCTCTAACTGGCGACCAGTCACAAGTGGGGTTCCCTCAGGGGTCAATATTGGGCCTGATGCTATTTAGTATCTTCATTAGTGATCTGGATGTTGGGATCAGAAGCTCCCTGATGAAGTTTGCTGATGACATCATGATGAGTGGGGTAGTTGACACTCCAGAAGGGAGAGCCACCCTCCAGGAAGACCTGGACAGGCTGGACAAGTGGGCTAGCAGGAACTGTATGAACTTCAACACAGACAAATGTAAGGTCTTGGATCTGGGAATACATAATCCAAGAGTGCAGCTGAGACTGGGTTTTGCCTGGCAGAGCAGCCTTGTGGAAAGGAACTTGGGGGTCTTGGTGGATGACAAGCTCAACGTGGGCAAACAGTGTGCTGCAGTGTAAAGAAAGCCAACAGGACGCTGGGTTGCATTAAAAAGGGCATCACCAGCGGAGACAAAAAAGTCATTATCCCTCTCTGCTCGGCACTGGTCAGACTACACCTTGAGTACTGTGTCCAATTTTGGTCCTTGCTATACAAGAAAGATGCAGACAGGTTGGAAAGGGTCCAGAGAAGGGCCACAAGGACGATCAGAGGACTGGAACACCTGCCATATGAAGAAAGGCTGAGAAAGATGGACCTGTTCAGCCTTGGGAAGAGAAGGCTTAGGAGGGACCTTATTACCATGTACCAGTACATAAAGGGTCGCTACCAAGAAGATACTCTCTTTTCAGAAGGAGTCACATGGAAAAGATGAGGGGTAATGGACACAAGCTGCTTCCGGAAAGATTCCGACTGAACTCCAGAAGGATTTTTTTTTACCATGAGATCAATCAGAAACTGGAACAATCTCTTATGGAAAGTGGTGAATTCCCCTACACTGGTCAGTTTTAAGAGTCAGCTTGACAGGGTGCTGACTCATCTCATTTAAACTGTACTTTTACCTTGAAAGGTTGGACTGGATGATCCCTGTGGTCCCTTCCAACCTGGTATTCTATGATTCTATAGGACCAAGAGCTGCCAGACTCCACCTTGCCTCCCTGAATAAGACAACCTAGGAATAATTGAGGCTGAGATAAAAACTGTGTAACAGCAGCAATAACAACAAAAACCCTGCTTAGCACAGACACTTAGTGCTTCACTTCCACATCATGAACAAAAATTCCACCCAACAAGTCCCCTAAACTGGACAAAGCTTGTCAGTAGCTTTTCAATATAGGTAAGTAAATATTCCTGACCTTTCTGGTGATTGCTTCCCCTACCTCTGCCTCTCCACCAGAACAGCAGAGGCTGTAAGGAAATGACAAAATATCCAATAGTTTCCCACTGGGCAAAAATTTTAATTTAATGCCTTGATAATAACTATCTACAAATAGCAGAGAGTGGGAAATCAAATGTAAACAGAAAGTATCTAATCTATAAGATCATTTGTGGGAGTGCTCTTGCCTGCTAAGAAGAGATGAGATTGATTGTACCAACAGGCTTAAGTGAGATGTCCCTAAACCCATCTACAAGAAACTGAGAGCAGTACATGCTTTCTCAACCACTGAAATCTTCCTTATACCATCTGCCTATAAACACACATAAGATTTTTATGAGCAAGAGACACTGCATGAGTTTTGCTGATGTTGGCAGTTAAGGAACAATACACTTATTTCTTGTCAGTGTCAACAGTGTTACACAGCATCTCCAAGATGCTTTACTCGGCTTTGTGGGATTCCCTCTTCCTCACTTCCTCCCCAAAAATGAAACAACTCCAGGACTTAACCTTTTTTTTTTTTTTTGCAATTGCTTAAACACAGCAAACCACTTGCTTAGTGAATTCTCTTTCAGTTGACTACAAAAAGCCTACATCAAAGTCAAACATTTTGCAGACCTCCCAGACTCCAGTAAGTTAGTTGAAATGCTTACTGGCTCTAGGAGTACTTGATACCAAGAGAGATGCACTGGCACTGGCTGTGTAACTTCAGAGGAAAAGCAGAGAATACAGGAACAGAAGATTGTAGGAAATTATCTGAAAGTGGGATGAAGAATGAACACTTTTGAGATGTGCTGGCTTGGGCGAACTGAGGCGAGACCTTTCAGCTATGACATAGGCTTCCTACATAGTCCTGAAAAGTCGCTGTTTCTCTTGTTTCAGTTCTCTATTTGTAAAACAGGAATAACCTGCCTCCACTCATGCCATAAAATTAATAATATAATTTGCAGTAGGTGTCTTGTTTTAAACAAGAGATCACAAGTATGACAAGTTACTAGGCTCTGCAATTCAATTTTTATCATGCAAGAGCTATCTTTCAGCAAATTCCACCTGATTTTGTTAAAACAATTCCTTTAAAGTCCAAGGGAGAGACAGGCATTTTATCATTGTTCAATATAAAGTGAATGTTTAGCTTCATATCATAGCTGTAAGGTGTAAGGGGAAGTATGCTTTTCTGTAGCCAGAGAGGCCACTATCGTCTGATCTGTTCTTATGCACAGAAATAGCTGAAAAACTTGTGCATCAACTCCCCAAGCCTATTTAAATAAAGTACATCATAACTACCTTAGAAACACAGGCTCAAAAATGTTAAGGTGCAGCTATGCATATTATTTGTTTGCAAACAGAATGAAGGCAATAGCATCACTGACTGCTTATTTAAGAGGATGCATACATCCAGCTCTCTGTCTTGTATGGCATCCTGTGCATGGGCACTTCCCAATGCGACAGTCATTCAAATGAGTCTGAATGCTGCAGCAAACATGGGGAAACGGCTGGGTAAAACTAAGCAGGTACAGAAAAGTCTGACACTGCAAATTAATTACCAGGCTATTAAGTAAATTCTTGGGCATTATGGATTTTGAGTGACAAAAGCCTCACCAGCAAGTTAGAGACATTTTGCGTGAGTAAACACTGAAGTGCATGATTTTTGTAACATACCTAATACATAGAGCATTCAGGATGCATCTTATGCTGATTTCCGTAAAATAAGCTCTTTTTCGTATTATTAAGCTGGCTGGGAAAAAAATGATACTAACGTCCTCAACAGCAGCAATACCAGCAATATTGGGTGCCATCATGACCCAACATTGCCATTTCTTTTCCAGAATGAAACTTCCTTTGTAGTAGGTTTTCTCCATATACTTGCTCCAAAGATGTCTGACACAGAAGAGCTTCTATGTCCTTTCTCCATTTATGTATCCCACCAACTGCTCCTCTCAGAAATGCTCCTCTCTCTTGACACATCAGCCTTGTGTCAGATCTCACAACCTATCCTCAAAGCTCTCATCTCCTTCCTGTGCCGCCCCTCCTAATAATTTCAATTGTCTTTCCCCAGACATGGTCCTGTAAGAGTAATTTCTTTCCTGCATGTCTCAGTAAATGTAATTTTCCCTTGATCTCTACTGGCTACAGGATCACACCTGTCCCAGGATGTAAAGACCCCTTTGAGCGATGTATTGAATGTATTTCATGTATTGAAATCCCACGTACACTGAATTCAGGCCAGCAGAAAACAGAAAAGCCCATTCTTTCAACACCTATGCTTAAGTTGAAAATATTCCCAGGATATCTGTATTCAATTTCTTTGCCTTTCTTTTCTTTTTTTTTAAAAAAAGAGATAATCACTTTCATTTGTCCTCAACAACCATCAGTACAACTTCAGATAAGTAAATTGGCAAGGATGCTAATTAATATCACAGAATCACAGAATCACAGAATCACAGAACGTTAGGGATTGGAAGGGACCTCAAAAGATCATCTAGTCCAATCCCCCTGCCGGAGCAGGAACACCCAGATGAGGTTGCACAGGAAGGCGTCCAGGCGGGTTTTGCATGTCTGCAGAGAAGGAGACTCCACAACCTCTCTGGGCAGCCTGGTCCAGTGCTCTGTCACCCTCACTGAGAAGAAGTTTCTTCTCAAATTTAAGTGGAACCTCCTGTGTTCCAGCTTGTGCCCATTACCTCTTGTCCTATCATTGTTTGTCACCGAGAAGAGCCTGACTCCATCCTCGTGACACTCACCCTTTAAATATTTATAAACATGAATGAGGTCTCCCCTCAGTCTCCTCTTCTGCAAACTAAAGAGACCCAGCTCCCTCAGCCGCTCCTCAGAAGGGAGATGCTCCACTCCCTTGATCATCTTTGTAGCCCTACGCTGGACTCTCTCCAGCAGTTCCTGTCCTTCTTGAACTGAGGGGCCCAGAACTGGACACAATATTCCAGATGCGGTCTCACCAGGGCAGAGTAGAGGGGGAGGAGAACCTCTCTCGACCTACTAACCACCCCCCTCCTGATACACCCCAGGATGCCATTGGCCTTCTTGGCCACAAGGGCACAGTGCTGGCTCATGGTCATCCTGCTGGCCACCAGGACCCCCATATGATACATGCTGTTGAGCCTTTGTTTGTCAAGAGACATGAAAGGTGGGTTGCATTTATGTTTCAAGTGCTAACAACCTGTTACCTCTATCAAGATTTTAAAAAAGCAAAAACTAAAAATCCCAACTACCTAGGGATGCACATGTCAATAGTGCTTGAGATCCAATTAGCTGCCACAAAGGCTTCAGGACACGCAGAGGCAAATCAAAGCAGAGACAAGCCATTGTGTGATTTTATATTAGGTGGAACAGTGACATTGGACACAGACTCCTTTGCAGATACTGTGAGCTGGGAAAGGGGAAGCCAGTAGTTTTCTCATTGAGATGAAAGACTTGGCCATTTGCCCACTAAGCCATTTGTTGTGGCCATCCCGTGGGATCAACCTTTGCTTCAATTATTTACAGCACTCATTTACTTAGTTTAACGGTGAATGAGAGAGCTTTCAAAGAGAAAGCACTACTAAAAGATCAGAGGAGAAGGTGTAACATGATAGACGGGATAATATAAGAAATATTCTTATACTCTTATACATTTATATTGACTAACTAGCTAGGAAGAAGCTGCATAAGGATAATAGGATTTTAGTCTGTCTGAGGCCCACTTTGCTGGCTCTGCCTTTCCAGATGGAGGCATAGATAAGAAGTTAATGAATCACTCTCCTCAGACCAACTTGACAGTCAGGCTTTGTGAAACCAGGTGCACAGGAGCCTGAAAGACTACACAGTTGAAGTGACTGTTCCTCAGACCACTGGAAGACCATTCCACATGCTGACCAAGCTTGCACAATTACTATGCAGATATTTTAATAAGTTATGGGAAATGTAGTGTATAGGTAAACTTTTTACTGGAAATGTCATACATATGTAAATTTTTTATGTCATGAATATGTATGTGTAAGGCACATATAAGCTACTGGCAACTGCTAATACTTCGAGCATGCAATTTATGAAATGATACATGTATGCTCTCAGTGCTGAATTAAAGAATGCCTTGCTTTCTAACTCCTACAAATTGGTCCCAGAAAGTTATTGATCTGATATTTTGGTAACAAAAGGATAGCAAAGGCAAACCATATCCTACATTCCCACTGTGGTAAGAGAAGAGGAATGAGACCCACAAACCATGTAAGTGTGGGCTATGTGCAAATTCATTTATCAAAGTAACTTAAGTTCATTCCTCTTAAATTCATGACTTTGGTAGGAAAATATAAGCAAAAATACCTTACTGCTGTAAGGTAAATACATTCCTGAGAAAGTCAAAACAATTACACCCAATTACCAGGCCTCCGGTGGCACCTGAACCTTGCAGGGGGGGCATGAATAAGGCACGTAAGTTCCCCACGATTAATCACAGACATTGGCATTGCCACCTCTTGGTGACAGAGCAGTGCTGTCAGCTCCACCGGCAAATAGTAACAACGAGTGTAAACTGGTTAAATTACGTCCGCAGGGGACAAAAGAAATTTTCCTGATTCCTTAGAACAAGGGAAGCAAATGTCTGCTGATAAGCCACCTTTCTCTGTGCTGGAACTAAAAGACCCATTGAAAACCAAACCAAATGAAAGCAGGGTGAAAATCTGTTACTTTTTTTTTGAAGAAAATGGAATAGGATCTCTATATTGTCCTGTCTAAAGACCAAAGAAGGTATTGGGTTGGCCAAAAAGTAATTGTGTTTTTTTCTGGGTAAATGAAAGGTGAATTTTTCATAGGAAACAAAAACTGTACTAGACAATACAGTGTCCATTTTGTTCAATTACCTTTTGCCATCTTTCAGGCAACTTCATGATTCCATGCTTAAAAAACATTTTGGATTTTTTTTGGTAAAATACAATTCCAACAACAATCTGATATCCTCATCAGCAGTGGAGGTTTTACCATTCAAGGTGTTTTGTAAAGAACAAAACAAATGGCAGTCTGACGGTGCCAGGTCTGGTGAATATGGTGGATGTAGCAACACATCCCATCCGAGCTGCAACAATTTTCGAGGAGTGACCACACTTGTATATGGTCTAGCATTATCATGGAGAAACACAACACCTTTACGAATCACCAATTCTGGACGCTTCTGTCAGACGGCATCATTTAATCTACCCAGCTGACAACAGTACATGTCTGAATTAATGACTTGGTTCCTTGGAAGCAATTCAAAATACACAATACCTTTGAAATCCCACCCGACTGACAGCATAGCCTTCCTTCAGTGAATATCTGCTTTTGGAGTGCTGTGAGCTGGTTCATCACACTTGCTCCACAATCTTTTTTCATTCGTCATAGTTATAGATGGTCCATTTTTCATTGTCTGTCACCAAACGTTTCAAAAATGGATCATTTTCTTCATGGTTCAAGAAAGAATCGCAGAAGTCAACATGCTTAGTGAGATGAACTTCTTTGAGCTCATGAGATACCCAAATACTAAGCTTCCTAACACGTCTAAGTTGTTCTAAATGGTTTTTGACACTTGATTTCAACATGTTAAGATTATCAGCAATCTGTCACCAACTGGATTAAATCAATGCCTTTATTTCGTCATTATCAACTTCGATTTGCCTTCCCAAGGGTGATGCATCTTTAACATCAAAATCTCCAGACTGAAATTTAGCAAACCAATTGTGACACTGCTGTAGTTTTAAGGCACCTTCACCATACACATCACATAACTTTTTACGAGCTTGCACAGCATTTTTCCTTTTTGGAAGTGACACAACAAAATATGATTAAAATGCTCCTTTTGATTTTCCATTTTGAAATCAACACCAAATAACTAATTGTTAACAAAATCATGCACTTTCTTTTTCTAAACTAAGCTTGAACTGTCAAGTTACATAATGAATTTGCTGTTTAAAATTAAGTTAGTTACATCTCAAGACATATATGTCCATGTAATTAAAAAAAGGCAATTACTATTTCGCCAACCCAAAAATGATCTCCTTAGTTATATTTTCTTCCTTGAAAATACATTCTTTTCTTCCAGTCACATAGACTTACAAGAACAGCAGCTCCTCAGCTATTAGAAATCTGCCTGGCTCCACTAAAATCAATGGAGTTGCTCACATTTCTAGCAACTTGGCATTGTCACATGGTGTCTCCAGTAGGTCAAAACTATGTTTCTATTAGTGTACATGTGAGCTTGTAAACCATTCCCTCCCCAAAACAGCATCTCTTACATCAAGGGAGTTCTGACCTTCAGCAACTGGAGTTACTGTTTTTAATCTTCAGGGGGAGTGGAGATACTATAAACTGGTAAATAAAAAGTCTTGGAAAGCTAGTAGCTAATAAAAGCAACAAGTGAACAATTCCTATTAAATGCCTCCCTTGTTTTAATGAAACAAACAATTGCAGCTCTTCACACTTCATCAAAAAAATCGTGAATGGAATTATTTGGGACTCAGTAACCGCAAATGAATAAACTATGTGGAGATTAACAACAGAAAACAAGTAAATAAACAGACTGCCAGTCACGTCTATATGGCACAAAATGCAAGTTTCCAACACCCTTTCTACTTCTAATAATGTCAGAAAAACCCCATATTTCTCATTGGAAGTCACACAGGTCGAATGGAGAAGAAAAGATGGTTGTTTCGCAATAAGTTAAATAAAGATAATTGACAGTACCTTCACTGAGCAAGGTGCTGGAGGACTGCAGTATTTTCATACAGAACATAATTTAAAAACAGCATTTACCAAATGATCAGCAGATACCCTGCTAAATGCCAGCAAAGTTGGGTGAAAAGAGCAACCAGAAATCCTGAAGAAAGGTTCACCTGTGTACTGGGTTTCTGTGAGGGTTTTGGGGTTTTTTAGCGTTGGGGGAGGGGCTATGGAGATAGCCCCTGCAAGAGGCTGCTAAAAGCTCCCTTGGCTCCAATGTCAGACCCACCTCTGACCAAGGCCAAGACAATCAGCACCTCCACGAATGATGCATTTAAGAAAGGCACAGCACATGGCCCACCCTCTCTTGTACCTGACCCTGGCACGGGCAGCACAGACCCGGTCTGGCCCCAACTTAAGCTCAAGCTCTGCTGCAGCTCCAGCCCAAGAGCTGGGAACTCTTCAAGAACCAGCAGAAGAAACCTGCAGCGGAGAGAGGAGTGGGATGTGAGAAGAACAACTGTGCAGACACCAAGGTCAGTGAGGGGAAGGGAAAAAACAAAACAAAACAAAACAAAACAAAAAAAAGAGAGGAGGTACAATGAAGATGTGGTTCCACTGCAACTGATGGTGAGACGGCAGGTTCACTCACCTGTAGACCATGGAGTTTCAACAATGGATAAGAGATCCACATGAGAAGGTGGCTGCCCACGAAGAGGCTGTGACTCCATGGGAAGTTGTGCTGGAACAGTCTGTGGGAAGGAAGTCCACACTGGAGCAGTTCATGAGGAAAATGCAGCTATGGGCAGACCCACAGAGAAGTGGGTGGGACACTACATGGAAGCAGAGGAAGCATGCAAGTAGTCCCCTCCTACCCTTGAAGATGAAGGAGCTGGAGCAAACCGCACAGGATGGAGTGACAACCAAGCAACCAGGCCCAGTCTGCATGAGTTCAGAAAGCACAGGTACTGATTGACTGATCTTATCTCCTTTTATGA
>NW_010191442.1:0-2537 GCF_000695765.1 Mesitornis unicolor
GGCCGTACTTGTACCGCTTTAGGGCCCCGTCAAAGCCGGTTCCCGTTCTCCTTACAAGCGGATCTGGTTTGTAAGCGGGGCTGAGCTCTGGCAGTTTCAGCTGAGGTTTCTCGGCTCCTCGGGTCTTTGCTTCTACCACACGGAAAACAAGTTGGTTCGGCTTTTTTAAGGCTTTGTCGGTTTTTTTTTGCTTGCGTCGCTGGTTTCATTTTGCAGTAACGGATGGGCTTGTGACTGCCAGCTGTGCTCAGTCCCACATCGAGCTTTGCTGAATGAAGGCATCATATGGCCATCGTAAACTTGACTCCAAAAGGTGATTTAATAACTAACCTAGTTTGCATGCTTGCCAGACTAGAAGGTACTTTTAAATAAAGTCTTTACAAACAGAGTGGAAATGGTTTGAGGAAACTGTGGTCCATCGTGCAACCTTATAACCTGATCATATTGAGTCCTGAGCAGCTCATTGCACCTCTAGAGCTGGGATGGAGAGGGCCATGAAGATGCAGAAGGCAGCACATCCCTGCAGAACTGTTGTGTCTCCCTCTTTTTTTTTACCCTTTATGCAGGGTTTGCAATCCTCGTTGCTACAAGCAGCAGTTGGTGTGCAGGACTGGACCAGGCTGGCAGAGGGTGGCTTCTGTAGTGACAGTCACTTTGAAACTCATCATTCAGGTACAAATGGCATAGGAGCCCTGTCACAGAAAGACAATACCATTTCTCCTCAGGGCTAGAGATGGGCCCCTCTGAGTTCCAGATGCTGGACTTTGCCAGCTAATGATGCTAGACTGAGAGTGGGGCATCAAAAAGCAAGGTGTGGGAGGAAAGTGGCCTGTGAAAGAGCAGTCATTTGTTGGTCAATCAGGCAGCTGAGGAGAGGAAGACAAAAGATTGCTGCAGGTTACTGTGTAGGCAGATGTTTCACATGTTATTTGTACAGCTGAATTATTGATTTACTGCTGTTGTTTTTTTTTCCCCGAAATTAATGTTTCTTTCCTCCTCCTTTTAAAATTGTTTTTATTTCAAACATAAGTTCATCGTTCACAAAGGCGAACGCGTAGTTTCTCAAAAAACACCAAAGAAGATGCTTGTTTTTCCCAGTGTCAGAATTTGGATGCCAGGCTGAAGGCACCTGTTAACTTTCTGAAGCCAACCCTAGACTGCTCCTGCATAGGTTATCCTTGTCATTCAGCCAGGGTCATCCTGGAAGAGGATGGACTTCTGTGGCAGATCCTTCTGAAAGGCCTGATGGGCTGTAAAAAAATTGCCAATATCCAAGGACATCCACGTGCTGTGCTAGAAGCCATATGCTGAGGTTGTCTCTGTGCAACAGTTCACTGCCCCTTTATAGCCTTTTGTGCTTGAGAAACCTGTTGTCATGGGCTTCCTCTCTCAACCATCCGGAGCTTTCTGCCAAAGTTGTCCTTGTTGACTTTAGGCTATGACTTCTTAAACAGCTCCTGATTTACAGGCATTTTTTCCTGCCTTGTATCCACCCTCTGGTCAAATTCCCTTAATATTTCTTAAACATGAGAAGTTCACTTCTGTGAAGCTCCAAATAGAAACATTAATCGTTAGGACTGTCCTTTGTTTGTTCATAATGAATGTAACCAGACCCTATGAGCCTTAGGAAATCAACAACTTCTTGTCCTAGAATTAATCTATTATTTTCTGTTAGAATGAGTCTCCAAATAGATAGCTGTCAAGTGTAATCTCCTTTTGTGGAGAGGGGAAAAAAAAAGGAAAAAAAGAAAGATTTAAATATCTGAAGCTCATAATGTTTTACTACCAGCTGCATGAGATCTTCCAAACTTCAACTCCCTATAATAATGCAAATTTCACTCTACAGTGCAGACAGATGCTTTAGGAGTAATTCATCCTACTTTCTGGTTTGATTCAGTGTTTCGTAGCAGGCACCATCTCTTCATTCCCCTTCACTCCCTAGCATCCCTTCTGGAGTTTATTGTCTGCATGTTTTCACACTCCTTCAGCTACTGATCACTTCAGTGCAGGGTGCCATCCCTCCCTCTCAGCCCTACCTATAAGCACTACACCCTGAGATTTGAAGATTTCACTCACATCAATCACCCTATTAGCGCTCTGCAATGACAGCTACATCAGACCTCCTCTCATCAACGAAAATTCCCAAGTCCTTTTGCACAATAACTATCCAGCCATTATTAACGCACGAACTATTCAATTCTTCCCTTCCCAGCCAGCTCCAGCACTGTTCAATACAAACGTGACTTTCTGAGACTGAACTACATTTTCCCTCCTAGCATCCTTCATCTTTCATGCCCTCCTAGTTGCTTCCCTGATTAGTCTATCCCTTTCCCCTTTCTTGCTATATTTTCTTGTCTGGGGTGAAGGTAGCACTGCAGCCCTGAGGCACAATAGCTGATGGTGAAGAGTTGCCTATGTCCCCACTTGCAGGTTTTGGGAGGTTACCTGACAGCAAAGCTAGTGAATACACTGTTTGTCAGCGCAGGGCAAGGCTAATAGCTGTACTTTCCTGCTTAGGCTGGGGGGTGGCTGGCACC
>NW_010191442.1:2568-20112 GCF_000695765.1 Mesitornis unicolor
TGGCACATGTGATTTGCTGGGCTACTCCACTGAGACTAAAGCTGTGAGAGTGCAGTGTGGTTATCTATGTCCTTGGGAGAGGCTTCAGTCCCAAAGGTCAGGCTCTTCCTTTCGTTAGGCAGTGCACAGGAAGGAAGGGAATGTGTCTTAGTCGGCTGCAGCAGCTCATCCATTGTGCCTCAGGACCCCGAGCCCTGCTCTTCCGCTCTGGGCTGTCAGCAGCTCCCTCTGAGGCCACCAACACCAGCTCTCTGTTCTACTTCCAGGCTTTGTAGTTTCTGCTCAGGAGCCCATGGGGGAATTAATGCCATTCCTAATACAGCACTGCCGAGGGCTATGCAGCCTCTTGCAACATGATGCAGAATTATCAATTTGCAAATATACATTCAACTATAAATCACTTGTGGTTAGAGAGATCCCCTGAGAAACTATGGAAAGTGTGAAGTGCCTTACATCCTGCATAAGCAGGTGATGGGGGAGCTTGTAGGGAGCCTCAAGGCAGCTGTGTAAAGAAAGATTGGGGACTAATCATGAGAAGGGAAAGACAAGGGGACAGACCTGTGGGGAAGACCATGGGATTCAGTTCACCAGCCCCCTTTTAGGAGAAAAGGGCTTTCCTTTCCTTTCCTCCTTTCCACCTCTGCTGCTCCCTGCTCAAAAGAGAGCAGAAAGGCTGGTTTCTCAGCAGAAGCACATCAAACCTATGGCAATTAAATCTCCCTGTTGGCGGATCCCTAAGGGTGAGAGACATTTAGCCTAAGCAGCACAAGCAATGCAAGAATCAACATGGCAGATGACAACTCAGTGGCTCTGCACACAGCTTCTATGCTGCTGGGGTAAACAGGGTCTATTTGGCTTCCTAGGAATTCAGATTCAGTCTTTCTGAGATCCCCAGAAAATGGTATTTTGGAGGTTCCTGGGTAGGCTATTGGGCTCTCAGAAAGGCAGTTCTTCAAAGTGACACCCATGTCTGTTTCCTTGGCCAGCTATATATATTGGCTTTTAGTAGCTGATAATCTATAGATAGGGTATGACCAAGATGCAGCTAGTGCCTGAGGGCCATTGCTGTTTGAGCTGCAATGGTGGCAGCACAGACTCTCAAATTGGATTTGACACTTTGGATACTCAGTATGGTCTATTATATTGACATAAACTTTCTTGAACTATTCAGTGGTATTTTTAAGTTGAGTTTAAAGGTTTATTTTAGACTCACATTGAAAATACTTCAGCATGCAGGAAAAATAAATTAGGAATTAATTAATTTTCCCTGTCCTGGCTGTAATCAGCTTTTCCACAGTGGGATTTTCAGAGCCTTATTGTGTTTCCCTGCCACCTTCTCTATGGTCATCTATCTGAAGCAGCTCCCCAACTTTACATTTTTCACTTCTTTAAATAGAGCTCCATTTGCCTTTAATGAGCTTCACGGAAACACCGGACTCTTCAGTGAATGTACACAAGCAATGATATCTAATAATCCCTCAGAAATCTCCAAGGGAAATGAGCAAAGAGGCCAATTTGGATAATCCAGACTGGATTTAAGGCCATTATGAATGAATGCACTACAGTTGGCAATGTGGTAAATCCTCCAGACTGTCATCAGATTGTTTTGTATCTTATGACGGTTTTAGTTTCTGACATTCTGGGTGACCAGAAGCTTGTTATTATGAAAAGAAGATATCTTCATTTGGTACAGGTGTCAATACTTCTTGAAAGCTTCCCCATTAAGAAAATGAAGGCCCTAGCCTTCTCTACAGGCAGTTTTATTTATTCAGCTGTTGTTTTCTGTGGTCTCGGACTTGGAAGAGCTGAGAGGACTTCAGCAGTTAATGTCTCCTAGGATTTCTGAATGGAAGAAAACATGGCTTTGTATCAGTAGAGACTGAGAGCTGGGATTCCTGGGCTCCATTGCTTCCTGATGGAGATGAAGCAAAGAGGTTGAACAGGGAATCAACATTATGCTCTATTTTTACATCTGACAACAGTCTGGATCTGTTGATCTGAGTTACTTTGTAGCTGGTCACCTTCCCCTTCTGGGCATCATATAATGGCAATAATAAAGACATTTCAGAGGACACGTTAATTAGCAACTACTCATCTTCCAGCAAAGCAACCTCTTATGACTTCTGCTTTGGATGCCAAATTCTGCCCCATGACTTCATGAGATGCAGCAGCTCTCAGGATGGTCCATAGAAGCATCTGGATTTCAGATCACTTTCAGAAGCTGCCTGTTAACAGGCTGTGCTCAGGCTTAAGTGTGGAGCTGTTTGTTACTGCCCTGCTGCGGGACTAAAGCTTTAAATAATGAATGTACAACAAAACGCACACACATCCTTGGGTATATGCAAAATAAATACAGAAAATATCTGACATTTTCATGGTAATAGGATGTATGTGAGTACCACTCCACAATAAGACGTCTGCTGCTGGTTAAAACATGCATTTTCCGCCATATTATCCTAGTGTTTGATAATTCATTTTAAGAGAAAAATATGTCAAGTGAATTTGGATATGTTGGAAATTTGCTTTTGAGCACCAGTCTACATAAAAGTCCTTCCAAAGCCCTTGAATACAAATTAATCTAAGTTTATTTCCATAGCACGTTGAACCATTACGCCAATGAATGAAAAGCTCCTCCTAATGCTGTCAATTTATGTTCCAGATTGTGTAACAGGAGAGTAACCATACTGCAAGTTTCCAAAGCAGGAATACTCGCATACACAGCACTGTATGTTAGCCTAGTTTAAAATGGATTTTACTTATTCTTGTGCTGGTAAAACTGCACCTTGGTGTAAATATTTCTACAATGATGGAGAATATGTATTTACGACTTTATGATCAGTCATATAAGATTCAGAAGATAGACAATTCGTGATTTTTCCCATCCAAAACAATAATCCTACCAGGCTTATCAGTAAATATTCTGAACTTTTTTTTTTTTTCAGAAATTACCTGTGATGCCTGCAGTGTGTTCTCACATACAAGGAGCAATAACATTGGCACTAGAAGCAACTTGTTAATACTGCTTCATGCAATGCAGAGTTATATTTATTACAATTTTGTGATACGCTCCTATCCATTAGTCTAAAAGTAAAATCAGGTAAACTATTTAAAATATATCCCTAGTTGAAAGAATCTGTGTCCTGAATTATTAAATGCAGTTTTCTGAATAACAATGCAAAATCCAAACTTGTTTTATAGCCTCTGGGGTTATTCTGTCAGAAATTCAGCTCTGGTAAATCAGCTTAGCCTACTTGTAGGTCCCAGGGATGAAGAAAATATAGGGAATTTAAGTCTGCCAGCACAAGACCAGATATACTATCTTGTCCTGCAACCTCAGCTCTGCTGTACAGCTTAAGAAACTGGGATTAGGACTTTGTGAGTGTTAGGAGACTTGGGGAAATTGCAACTTTCTAAACGTTTATTGATTAGTTCACTTTAACCGTCCTTCCTGCACATTCTGTTTAAGTTCCCAATAAATTTATTTTCTCCATTGAAGCTGGTTCTCTGCTGAGAAATTATTTATCTCAGAGACTGTCATTTACTTGGTTGTTCATTCACTTTATTACACTGTTTTCCATTTTTTTCTTTTACCATTAAGTCTGCAAAGCCTGGCACTCCAAACCCATATTCAAAGACCCATTCCTGAGGCAAATGAGAATCATCTGGAAAGTCATTTATCAGGACACTGAGAGCCATTCCAAACTCACCATTTCAATAAGACGCAATAAACTCTTCCACCAAGTATATAAGGAAATGGTTACTTCCACTTTGGGGGATCTGGTAGCATGGTCCAGGTTAAACATCTCCCATTTGCCCATTTTTCATAACTAACGTAACAGGTGAGGTTACTAACTTTTTAAATAGTCACTGCTGGGAGCCCAAGAGGACTTCTTGGGCAAAGTGAGGAGGATGAGAGGCTGAGGGCTAATGAATCCAGCAAGCATTCTGCAACAGAGCTTTCCCGTACCATTTTTGGAGGCAAATGCCCATCAACCAAAAGGCCAGTTCTTGTCTTTCACTTCTGGATGTAGGGTCAAGTGTCTCAGCAATGCTGCCCTCCGGGTTTGGCCATGATTCCACTCTTCACTGTAAAGGCAGGCTCTGTTCACTCTCTCCCGTCACCATTCTCTAGTTCCTGCCTGACCAGGAAGATGCCCATCCCCAAATCTCTCCTCTTTTCCATTTAGGACAACACCAAGGAATCAAGACTACAACCAGCCTGTCTCCCCAAAGGGGATATGAGGAAACACAGTTCTGCTGTCACAATAAAGACTCCAGTAGTCAATATTTAAAAAAAAAAGTCTTCTCCTTCAGTCTCAACAATCTTCTTACTTATCTTGGTATACATAAATCTTCTGGCATATAGCGATTTGTATGGAAACCGTCTTCTCTGGGCCAGATGGCCTTTGTGTGTATTTTAGCACTGCTGCCAACCATCTGGGGAACTGGACAGAAATGAAACTCCTTTTCACAACTCCTATCAGTGCATTTTAATGATGTAAGGCTTCTAAAAAACATCTACTATCAGATGGAACAAGGTTGGTCAGAGTTTTCTGAAGAAAAAAAGAGCATATTCATGAAGAGGAGAAAAGTACATGACACCCAGACTGTGCACCATCTATCATTGCCTCTGGTAAACTTGCAGAAAGGAAATTGAAAATGGGCTTACTTTTGCATAAAGATTTTTCAGCCAGCATCATACATTAATCCCCAAGGTAGATCATCACCAAAAAACCCTGACTATCAAGTGTTGTAAATGTCTTAAATTAGGATAAAAATATCTTGAAAAATATTTGGTTTTCCTAAACATTAATATGACTGAAAGGGGCAAGTAGCAATTCTGATGAGTGCAGAAAAAAGGATTAAATCAGAGAACAAATGTGAATTAAAGCCCTGAATACCTGGAAAAAATAAAACTAACCCTACAGTACTCCAGGGCTTGATTTGTTAAAATCATTTCAGTTTAATGCTAATTTTTCTAGATTTTAAAAAGGCAATACAAATAAGATATGATCAAGAATAACACAAAGAATATGTTTGTTTAGTATATTAATGCAGACTTTTCCTGCAATTCAGCAATTTGTGAGCAACAAAATGGGTCCCATTTGCATTGAGCTTCTGACCTGCAATATAGCTATAAAGATGCCTTTGAGACTTGCCTGTTCTCCTGGAGCTAATCTGCTGGCTTGATTCCTGAAGTTTGTTGAGGAACATGATATGTATTGCATGGTAAACACCACATAGAGGGTTTCCTGAGAAAGCTCTCTCTCAAAAATAGTGGCATTTTAAATGCCAGGGATTTATCAACAGGTGGAAAATAATAAGTTAAGATATCACTCTGCCAGGATTTCTTTAATGCCTTTAATCCAGCAATGAAAATTCAGGATAGACATGTATGGTTGGGTAGAAAAGAAGCCTGATTCTTTAGCTAAAAATCTAGGTGCATGCCATTCTTGAAGAATGTTTAATATCCATTTGTTTGCTGTGCACAAAAATCCTAAAGTACATGGGAAAAAAATAAAAAGGATCTTATTTCTAACCTGATCAGAATGGGAATTACTAAGACTGCTAGGAGAGAGCTTGTACTCAGGAGGTCTGTGGACTAATGTCTTAACTGAAGAGGTCCACAAAACAGAATTATAATTAGCCATAGACCTTCTGAACACCTGGCCAAATCAACCTCCAAAGCTGGAGATTTGTCTATTCCTATTTGAATATGACAAGACCTGCAATGGAAAGACATTTCACACCAAGCATTCTTAAGTCTGTCCAGTGTGGAGAAGCCCTCAGATCCCTATACTTTACCCTTTCTTAGTCTGGACCAAAGGACTTCAGACTGCAGGGTGACTGCCTGGTTCCACCAAAACTGGTGGCAAAGCTCTCACCGACTTCCATGGAGCCAGAATTTCAAACTAGGGATCTCTAGCACCATTTCACTGCTTACTTGCATTTACACACATGTACACACGCACATGCAACTGCACTGACTTTGTACAAAGCCGTACTGCAGACTTGAACAGTACTGGCCAGAGAGAAAAATCCTTGGGTATCCAAGGCAGCAAATTTCCTGAAGTCCAGCAAAACCAAAATATTGGCACCCTGAAACTGTTACTTTTCATTTGCACTTCAGCCAAAGCTAGGACCTGCCTTGTTTCCTGGTTAGCTTTTAAATTGGGAAGCTTGGAGGGCAACAGCACATGTGCATTAAGAACCCAAGGCAAGGCTTGTCACAGTGAGGATGGGAGCCCCTCTGCCCTGCAACAATTTCCCGCATCAGTCAGTGCTCTGACTTCAGAGATCAGACCCATTAGCATGCATACCACCTGTACACGTTTTATTTGTAGAAGTAATGCAGAAGCAGAAAATGCATAGGTTCTCTGCTTGGGGAAAGAAGAGGGTGTGCTGTTCAATGCATTCAAATTAGGCTGCCTTTATGGACAGGAGTCCTACTTGTGTGATAAAAGGCAGGGCATTTATCAATGTTCCTCTTTCTTATTGCTATTCAGTCCTTTATGAAACCCAGCCTGAAAACATCTGCTGAAACTTTCTTCCTCTTACAATTTACCTGCTTTAAATAAAAAGGACTTTGGATGGAGTTCAACCATTTTCTTCTTTCATTGTTAATACCGACTTTGCTTTCCAATTGCTGAAATCTGTCTGCAGCTCACTGCTTTCCCTTCTGAACATGCAGTTCCAAGACCTCCTTTTTTAACCAAAGAAGACTCACCTGGGGACTGTCTCCTAGGAGATTTAGATGAAGATTTAAGCAGAACATCACATTTTAATCAGATTTGTGCACTTTGCATATAAATAAATTGTCATGTAACAATGAAGGTCTTTCTATTAATAAGAAAATGTATTAATGTTAAAATGGAAAATACTAGCACAAGAGGCTGGCAGACATTTAGATCTTATTAAAAATTAAAGCAATCAACAAGTTCACAGTTATTCCAGAGTGGGAATCTGATTTAAATAGTTTTGGTGTAATGTGACACCATTAATGTCATTATCTGCGAAATAAGCCAATGAGCAGTATTTATGTTGTAAGATAGTCCTGTATGCAACACTTTGGCTAGGACAATACAAAATAAAGTAACTGAACTAAACCTAACAATCCTGGCTATTTAGTGTTTTTATTGCATTTGCTGGGTTTTATTTCATTTTCAATTTGACAAAAATTTGTGCTAGTTAAGTACAAAGACCCTGCTGTTGAAAAAAAACATTAAAATAGCATATATCTGTGGAAAAGCCTTTAAAAGGACCAGAGTTTTTGCTCATATGAGGGTAATGAAGTTACCATTATAGTTTTTTTACCTGTTTTTTTTTATTACCTGTTCACAGCTACAGTTGGATTAAAAACGGATTTTGCTTTGAATTGCCTGTTTTCCCTCTGCAAAATTGGCTCCCCATGCCTGCTGCAGTTTGAAGCAAAACCCCTTCTGAACAGGAATTCCAAATCTTCCAAATCGCATTAGGAAGGAAGAACTTGGTATCAAAAGGCCAAGCTGCCACTATTTCTTCCTGATGACTCTCATTTAACAGCCATTAAAATGCAAATAGAACTATGATTTTCAGATCACAAAATTAACATTAACAGCTGGAATGATTGATTAAAGGTCATGGCAACTGTATAACTTAATTTCTTATATAATTGTGTTCAGTTTTCTGCAGATTGTTTGGATTTGTGAATTAATTTTAGCTCTTGCTGAACAGTGACAGGTGCATTTATTGGTCTCTCATTTTTGTTAATATCTTCCTGTGTGAATGATTCCCTTCTTTCCAGGAACCAGAAGAGTACCCAGAGGGGACACTCCAGAATTACTATCTTCAACTAACACGTTTTGCAGCATATTAGCAGATCTCTCAGAAGTTTTTTATTGACCCAGACAAGACCAAAATGACAATTCACATGTAGCTAACAAGTTACTCCTCCAGGAGCTTTCTCATGCATCTGTTTACAGAGCAGAATAAAACTGGCACGTAAGTTCCCAAAAGGCTTTGAGCTAACAGCTCAGATCCTATCTGAGCAGACCATCTTAGATCTGGCTTGCTTTAATGGATTAAATAAGCCACAGGTAGACCAACTTTCATATTACTTTAGAGTCAAGACATCGATAGGATGAGAAAGGAAAGATTTCAGGCAGTATCTGCCTGTGCTGTTCCTTAGATGTGGAAAAATGAAACTCGGCTGTAATTCTTATTCTACAGCAAGACCCGGAGACATTTTTCAAAAGCCCTCAGAGCAAGACCTGCAAATACTCACCACCCACAAATGCAGCCAGAATTTCAGAATAATTCAGCGCAAGAGTTTGAGCTTTTTTTGAAATCTATCTGCTTATTTCAGTGCTCAGTTGGAAGCACATCTAAAAACCAGGTACCAGTGACAGGTGCTAAGCATTTCTGAAAATATGAAAGATTTCATAAAAGTACAGAGACAGCCTAAAACAGCATAACTTGTACCTGATCTCAATACCACACCACAGCAGGTACATGACATTGGTTCCAATGCCTGCACCTCTCCCCAGTGAGAGCTTCATTCACCTTCTGTGGTCGCTCAGTCCCGAGTCTGCCTGCTAAGACATGCAGTTGTTGTGTCTATTGGGAGCTAGGTGAGATTACCAAAATATTTCAGCACTTGAAAAGATATGGGGATTTTTTCAGTCTGAAATCAGGGAGGCAAAGTGAAGTGGAGATAAAATATGGTATATTTTATTTTTTACTTCCCTTGGTACTGCTGGGGACAGACCTCTTTTCAGGACCATTGAGACATTCTCACTTGAACTTCTCATTTTTAGAAAAATACAAGGCAGTGCTGATGCCCCCATGCCGTTCCTGGGGCAAAGAGCAGCTTCTGAGGCTTCACCTCTTTCTACTGGTTTGCCATAGAGGCAGAAAGTTTACAGAGTGAAGGGGAGGAAAGGGCCGGGCCATTTGTGACTGTAGGCAACTTCCAACCCTTTACTGAGCTTTTGAGTCCTGTTTTTCTGACAAACTCCCTCTCACACCCTGGCCTTTCAGAAGGAGAAAAAGCAGATCCAGAGCATGTGCACTGAGGCAAAGAGTTTGTAACAGCAGTAAGCTAAGCAGTCCTCCATCTGGGAGAAGATGCTGGGTAGTATTTATTTTGGTAGGCTTCTGCAGCCCTTCAAGTATGAAGGTTTAGCTGTAGAAATCCAGGCTACTTCAGCAATGCCCAAAGGTCTAATTGTTGCTAAAATCAGGAAACAAAGAGCCTCAAATTACCCTGTTCAGGCAAATGAGAGCAAACAGGAATTAGAGCAGTTAGTTTTCCACAAGCAGACAAAAGGACTGAAATGAAATTAGCCTTTAAAGTTTTGTCACAGACGGCAGGATAATGAGTCCTTTTCTGTTTAAATGAACTGAGTGTTCTCACAGCAAAAGTCTCATCTCAAAGCCACATCGCTGCTCTCATAGTCATTATTCCCTGCTGCCCACCTTCTGAGATGGCTCATACATGAGGGAGAACAGAGTATCTTGATGCGCATGAGAAGAGGATTTTTCCTTGTGGGTTTACAACTAGCACTTGTAAAAACCTGAACTTTTGCCCTTGAAATTCTTTCTTTGTCAGTCAAATACAGATTGCATGAGGAGCATGACAAAAGCAGTCCCAGAGCCATTGTCCACATAGCATTATCCCAGTACAGAAGGACTATATCTAGTGAGGAGAAGGTAATTATTTTCAGGCACACTAAATCTTGATTTCTATAGTAAAATTGCCAAAGGGGGGCATCAATATAGGTTATAATGGACTTTACTGCTCCCACATCCCATCTTTTACATATGCTATTCAACAGCTGTCAGATAGGATCCTTCTGGGTTATACAACATTATCATGGATAAACCAGCCTCTCTTCATGAGAAATTCAATTAAATCAGTCACATTTTTGTGGAGTTCATTAACATGTAGAGAATTTCACTCTTTAAAAAAATTAAATGTTATTGTTGTACATACCTTTCCTTATGTAGCTGTCAGAGTATGTTAGTAAAGTACCATAGTGGCTTTAGCTCACATCAGTGTAAACCTATTTCACATTATCTCTTTTATATATATCTATAAAAATTGTCTCTTTAAAATTAAAAATTTTAATTAATTTTCAATTTATCCATTATTAATATATAGGGAGAATTTATCTGTATGAAAATAGCTTTGAATTTTTATGGTACTACAGTTAGTGGACAAAAGGACCTGTACTTCTGCCTGCATGGAAATACTTAGCAAAAATACACTTACTGGCCCAAGAATACTTTGAGTGTAGCAAACAAAAGACAGTGAAAGCACCTAAAACATGACTGAAAAGAGATGGTTCAGGAACACAGAAAAACTTAAAGAAAACTGACATTTCAGCATATGAGATTGGTACTGGATAACACAGAATTTTCTCTAAGTGCAGAGAAATGCTTTGTCCAATATCAGTACGGTTGTAAAATACAGTTTTAAGAATTAACCCAATTCAATGAAAATGTCCTTTCGGCTAATCTGTTTGAGTAAATGATTCCTCATTTGCAAAAATAGTAAGGCTACAATTATGCAAAAAGGTGCAGTTATATATATTTATACATATTTGAACAACCAGGAGGATTAATTAGCTGTTAGGGGAGCACTCTTGTGGAGCCAGAAATATGGATGATTCAGACTCAGAAAGGGAAGATTTTAATATCCTAATATGAAATCCAATAACTTTTTGATATGCATGTTGACAAAGCTCCTTTTTCTTCAGTCACAATTTTGCCAAGTTGCACTAGTACTGAGCCCCTGGCAAAACTGTTTCCTTCATTATGTAAGTGATAAGTAGTCATATTATTATTCATTGAGATTCCCTGAATGGTTTTATTTTTGCAAGCACCTGCTTGCTTTGAAATATGCTTCTCCCTTTGTTTTGCCAATATATTCAGTACTTGTGGGTTTTCTGTGTATGTGGGGGAAAGTTTTCATAAGGAAGGCATTTGGGTGGTTTGGATGTTTTATTGCGTCTCTTTGGTATGGTTACATCTTTCATCTATACTCCTGCAATATCTCTTTTTCTAATTGAGTCTGTAAGTGCACTTATAGTACACTTTATGCATATCATCATCTTGCTGCTACTTGCTTTCAATTAAGATAAAAAGCCCATATTTTTGTGGTTTTGGTATTGGTTCACACTTCCGGAATTGCTCATATTTTCATTTAAGGTTTTGACACTCTTCTGAAACACTGACTGAAGCCTCATAACCATTCCAGAAAGAAACGAGGTCTATACAGTAGAAATAACTTGCCTAAATTCACAGATAAAGTGAGGATCAGACTTGAGATTAGATGCCCTAGTTTCAATCCCACCCCATGGAAGCCTGCAGATGATCCGCCATTGATTTCCTTTGGCTTTTGACCAGGCTCTGTATCATCTGTTTCTTCTCACTCTGATTTCATCCAGTTCATTACTGTAATCTTGCTAGGGGTTATGAACTTCACTCCTTTATAACACTGCACTTAGTGCACGCTTGTGTTGTGAGAGTCTTCAACTACTAGGTTAAAAGGAAAAAAAAAACCAAAAAACCAAAAAATTTAAACTGATCCTTGCATGAATGGAAACAACCCTGGCTTAAATGGAGAGTACTGCAGCCACATCAGGTAATGTAGGTGCAGTTTGCTAGTGAAGGCTGTTGAAGCTTTCTTTCACTTTGCTGGTAATTCTGAGGCTGATCCCACCTCTGAGTGTCAAACTATTCTTGCAAGTGGAGAAGATACACACATTTTTTTCCTTGTTATTATTTCATTATGGATTTCTTGAATGTATGCATTATTTTAAACAGTATGTTGAATGCTTCCTCAAAAATAATTCTCTGTCTGCAGTTTTTGCTTGAGTAATCCATAGAAGGGATTCACTGTTTGAAATGTCATGTTCTAACTCTTTGGATTGAGCATATCGTTTTCTCGGCATGTTTTTATGCCCTGATTACGAATTATAAAATTTAGATTACTATTTCTACTTTAAAAGCTCACATTTTTTAAATCCAGTATTTTTCTTACTTATGAATTTGTTAGTCAATTTGTGAAAATTTACATTACAATCTTTCAATAAGCAATCTTGCCAGAATGTTCAGTGGCTGAAGTTTCAATTTTGAATTGTTATCTCAGCTGGAAGGTTTTAAACTGAGTTTACAAAGTTGAATAGTAAGGTTGTTAATATACATAGAAAAGTTTTAGGGATATTTACCCATCCCTTTTAGCTATATAAAATACCAAAACCACTATTAGAGACGATAGATTTCCATACCGGCTCTAAGAGAGAGGATTTTTTTTGCAGCAGATCTCTCTGCAGAATGAATTATAGAAGTGTATCACAAATACAACAATCTTTTGACATCACAAAAATGTTATCAGTGTGATTTGATTCCTTTTTTCTTTCTAAAAGCACTTGTAGAAGTTAGAGAAACTAAAAGCTTTATGCAGCCCTATCTTGGGGAATATATAGTGATAACATTAAATGAAATTTTTCATAGTGGTTCTTATAATTGAGAAAAGAGTGTATTTATGTGTGAGAGAGACAGGAGACAGGGAGAAAAGAGGAAATTTCTGCAAACATTTGTTCCAAAGCCAGTAAACCCCCTGTGTTTTTATGCTTATACTGTAACTTCTTTGAAGTTTAGACTATCACTTAGTTGTATGCTTTCACTATATTTTGAACACTGAAAGAATATTAAGTAATGCTGTCACACAACCAGTTATTATTAACAATAATAACAAGCAAACCCAAATTCGATTCATATGATTTGCCAATCTGACATCTTTGCTGTCAGTAAATATTTATGCAGTCAAGCTTCACTTCCACTGACATTCAAAACACTGATTTTCACCTTTGAATTCTGAGATGTTCAGAAAATAAACAAAAAAACACATTTAAGTTTGATGGTTATAATTTTCACTGACATGGTTGATTACCTAGGTCACTCAATCAGAGCGCAGAAACAACGCATGTGACTCACATCGTTAACACCAGGCTGGAAAGTAGTAAATGTTTGGGACACCACTTTGTAAGCTAACCCAACACGGAAAAGATTTTGGGAAGAAATTCTTAAGTATTAAAAACACAGGAAAAGTAGACCCCACTTGCTCCCTTTTGTTCACTGATCATTCTCTTTATTAACAGAAATGCTGGTAGAGCTAGCCATAAAGTAGTCAATCACCCTTCTAATTTGCTTCAAATTTTTAAAGCAATGGGGTTTCTCCATGTTGCTTAATAAAGACCAAGCTCCCAGAGGACCCTGTGTCTCAATCTCGCAATTGGCAGGAGCTAGGAGCCACTAAAGCTGTTTGAAAAGAGGCAGCTGCCAGCATCACATAACCTGCCATGACCAGCTGGTCCCATTATGCAAACACGAGTGTCCCTTGGCAAGGCAATCCAACAGGCTCCGGAGTGTATGGCTGTATTTCAGCTGGTACCTTTGAATGAAAAAAAAAGGTAGCTGAAAGGAAAAGGTGCTGTCTATAAGTAGTTTTCACCTATCAGCCTGTTGGCAGGTGAATGTCACTCCAACGGGAAAAAAGAGCTATTACTTACTGGCATCAAAGGGTTGTCCTGCAAAGCCAGCATGGAGCACACGCTGGCCTGAGGAGTGACCCGTCTTTGGAGCTCCTTAGCTGTGACTACAGCCACAGTGATCTGTTAATTTCCTCATGAGAATACCTTAAAACCACTTCTCTCTCCTGTGAGGCTCTTACAGAACTGCTAACAAGAAGTGCAAATGTGTGATGATCAACCTTCCTAGGACACACGACAAGCTGATATAAAGGCAACATTTTAATGGGGTAATAAGACACCCACTGATCCCTCTTCTCACTTTCCAGCATACAAATTAAGCAAATACTAAAAGTAATGGTGGCAATAAACAGTGTCATTTGAATGGAAAACTCAGAAAGGAAAAGCAAGATGTAGTAGAGATCTGGACTCACTGCACAAGATTGTGTTTTTCCTGCCTAGAATAGTCTCATTTTTTAAATGATACTTCTCTAACAATCCCATAACTCCACAAGTACAATTACCAGAGCTGCTCTAGAGTTACCCAGGCAATCTCTGATGGCTTCAGCACACCTGTTGGCAAACCCATCATCAGCATGATTTTCTACAAAAAGATTGAATTGCTATCAAGAACCAAGATGCAAATTCCTTACACAGAGTAGGACTAATCAACAGCAGCTTTTGCCTCTCGATGCTTTACCTCAGACCACTCCACAGACTGACTAATGCTGGTCATGCAAAGCAAAACTCATACTAGCATTTCAGTCTTGGCAACATGCGGTTTTGTCTCTCACTACCCTGGTCAGTGAAAGCATTTTGTTTGTTTATGCAGCACGACAGGCATGTGGTACCTCACAGAAAAGACAAATAAAATCAAAAGACTGATATGGAGCTGATGGAGCTTTCGAGAACCACTGGAAGCACTATCCTCTGGCTCTCCCAGGGCATCAATTCAAATTCTTTTGCCACTTAATTATCCAAAACCCAGCTGTGATTGTGTGCACTATATCTAACACCAGGCTTTCCAAAGAGTGTATCCTCTTTGGTTTAAGAAGAAAAACATTACTGACTATTCTGTTATGAAAATAACAGAGATATTATAGCAAACACATTTCTTGGACATGATACAGTAATTTTCCCTTCTTTCATATGAGAAATAGTTCCTCAGATCCAAAATAAAGCCTTCTTAAATATATGAGCCTCTTTGCTGGTTCGTTCTCCTCTTATCATCAATCATAAGTCATAATGTAACGCATGCTGTTCCCTGTGGCACCAGACTGAAAGATGTTTTTCACTTTCACAACAATTTTTTAGATTCTGAAAATGCTGAAGCTGGTGATTCTAAACCTCCTACTTACTTTGAAAGTTGCTGAGGTTGCAGAATCAACCTGTGCAATGGTCACCTTCAAGTCTCTCCCATATATCAGTAAAACAGGTATACAGTCTTCTCTTTACACTGTTGAGCCTGGAATTAAGGTGGAAATTAGGCTTTATTTATAGATTTACAGCTAAAGAGTTTTTCAAGATGTTGTCAAACAAAGCTAAGAAACAGTACAATTCCACTAGGTGTTTAAAAGAAGCCATTTATTGGATTAAAATTGAAAGGATTGTTTTAAAAAATATGAACTGCTAAGTGGTATCACAGCTAGAGATATACTATAGCAAAATAAGATAGTAACCAGAAATCTTGACCCCCTCTGAAAACTGGATGTGAATCCAAAATCCCAGGTATATAATCACAAGCAGGAAAGCAGCAGTTAGAGAGCGGACACAACCATTTAGCATTTGATTCTCTCTTCTTTAGAGAGAAATTGCTTGAGTCATCTCCTCTTTATAAACCTGACAGGTTCTCCACCAAAAAAACACTTCTGTAGATCCATTTTGCAAAACTGTGTGTGGACCAAAATAATGAAAGCAGGAAATGGCAAGATAAAGCTGAGTCTAATGGAGACTGTTGCAAGGATGTGAAAAGAAATGGATGAAACCATTTTTCTAGGAAATGAGGGTGCATAAAATAGCTGTGAAGGGCTTTTTTTCTAGTAAAATACATGGTTGCTGCTGACAAAATAACCAAATCCAAATATATTCCCTTTCAGCCTTCAATAAATTTGGTCTTTGGCTTACATAACCCAAAAACAACCTCTCCATTTTAAAAGTTTTCTAAGGAATCCTTCTCTTTTTTCTTTCTCATGAGGAAAAACAAGCTTCTGCCAAGGCACAAAATATTTGATATTTCTGATGTGTAATTCACAGTGCAACTAAGGACATAAAAAGCCAACTTCCTTGTGAACACTTTCAAGCTTCTGTCTCTCTCTGCCTCCCATTCTTGGTGCAGCAGGACTGGCCTCTCGGGATTTCCTGGGAAATTTGCCTCTGTCCTAAGTGAGCACAAGGTTTCACATTCCACCTCTTTTGCTCCTCTGTTCACAAGGCTTTTTGTCTTTCTCATCTCCTTGCGAGGTGCTCTTCTTCTTCCTCTCACAGCCATCACAAAGCGGGGAAGGGATGTATTTCTGACATGCCCTCATTGCCCACAGCCTGTTTCTAGTCAAAGAGAAGAAAAGCTGCAGAAACACTTGTCTGTCTGCATCAGTTGGACATTGAGTGGTGGATGGGATAGAGTGCCTTGTGGTGGGTGGCATCACGCATGGCATGAAGGTGTTGGTCAGGCCAGGGAGGCCAGCAGAGGAGCCACTGCTGCTCAGCTTTGAAGGACCATAGGTTTGGAGTCCTGCTGACACCTCCCAGCCCTTGCTCAGCCTCAAAGCAAGGGGACTGGACTGGCATTCACTAGCGACACTTCTCTTCAGTTGGCTCTTCCATTAAAAGGTCTTTGTAGGAGATGCTGGTGTCTGTATCCCTGACACAAAGAGGTCTCACACTTTGAGGAGAGAAGCACTGTTTTCCTAAAGCAGCCAGAGTGGGGAGGAAACACCAGTTCTAATCTCAATCTTTGTGCAGAGCTGATGAGACAATAGCTGATGAAGCAAAGGAAGATATTTGTCTAAAAGTTCAAACGTTCCCTGATTATCACATTTCATGACTCTTCCTTCATAGGCTCTGGCATGGAGTAGCTATCAGGTCCTGGAATAGTTGAGTCTCCATCCTGGTAGTCCTTCTGTCCATCCAGCTTTACAAGCACACAGCACCAAACAGTATCGTAGGTCTTCTGTGTCCTCCCCTGCAGTCTTGTTCTTCCTTCTCCTTTTCCTGCTGTGTGGTGAGCTCTTGGATTTGAAAACTGTTATCCCTAAACAGACGTCAGTACACATGCTGTGGTTTAGGCCCACTGCATAACCGAGCACCACGATGCCCCAAAAAAGGGCTAGTCAAAATAAGGACTGGGAGGGCTTCTCACCACTTAAACAGGTCACAGGCAAAAGACACTCATCGTAAGGAATAAAAAAACAAAACAATTTTGTTACCAACATCAGAGTAGAACAATGGGAGATACAAACAGATCTTAAAATCAAAACACCTTCCCCTCACCCCTCTCTTCTTCCAGGACTCAGCTTTGTTCCTGGTTCCTTCACCTTCCCCCTCCCCCTTTGCCTTGAGGTGCAGGGGGATGGGAGTGGGGGGTTGCAGTCGGTCTTCCCGCCATGTGCTTCTTAAGGGAAAAAAAACCTCAGCCCAGTGTCTCCTTCTCTCTCTGCTTCCATGTGGCCCCCTTTCCATAGGGGAAAAAGTCCTCAAAAGTCCAATACGGGTCTGCCCACAGCTGCAGTTTCCCTCACACACAAAACTGCTTCAGCCCAAGTCCACAAAACTCCAATCTGGATCTGTCCATGGTCACAGTTCCCTCACACACGACCAGTCGACCTGGCTCTCGCCACGGGTTTCAAAGGGGAAACCTGCGTTCTGCATCCTCCTCCCTCTCTTTTCTTTCCTTCAAACTGACCATGGTGTTCTTCAAAGTTGTTCTCCTCGGGTCCCACTCCTTTTATCCGCTGCAGGTCTCCTCTGATGGTTCTGGAGATCCCGGCTCTCCTTCTCTCTTGTTTTTTTCAGGATGAGCTGCAGCGGGGCT
>NW_010191443.1:0-346 GCF_000695765.1 Mesitornis unicolor
AGGCCTGGGCCTGTCCTGCTCTAAATCCAGACCTCTGATCCGTGTCATCTGCTTGCTCTGTTCCTGCTGCATTTAAAACGCTTTTTAAGTGACTTGCATCAATGTAAAGTGGCTCTGTATTTTAAAATGGTAATAAAAATCCACACGGGAAAGGGAGTGATAACACATATCCAAATTTGACAGCAATGAGAATGAGGTTACTTGATTTTGTTTTTTTGATTCCTTTACACATGAGATCAAGGCCACTGTCAAAGATATGGTCTAACCAAGGTTTTGCAATCTCTTTGTAACAGAGACAGCTATTGAAGGTGCTGGCCACTATGAACTGGGGATTTTGTTTGGGATG
>NW_010191443.1:400-7911 GCF_000695765.1 Mesitornis unicolor
CCCTACTGCCCCATTTGTTGTGACCAGCTCTTCCTGGAGCTGTGGTGCTCACAGTGTTTGACATCTAGAATTCACTGCTGGGAGCGCACAGCTCACGAGCACTGTATGGACTGAGTATAGGTTTGTGTATTTTATATTAATATTAGTATTAATATTAGTTTCTCATTATTATTTTATTAAAACTGTTTTCATTTCAAACCACTGATGCTCTTTCCTTTTCCCGATTGCTCCCCTCGAGTGGGGACGGGTTGTCAGGTGGTAGAAAATTGCCTAAACAGAGACAAACCTATGAACAGTGGTGTTTCCTCTGAAGCCACAAAGTCCATTTGCACCAGGCAGTGACCACTGGTGGCTGGACAAAGAACCAAACCCCCCTGCATCTCCTCCCTTCCCTGGCTGCTGTCTTCCACAGAGGGAACTCCTGGACAGGGGCTCACCTCCCTCCCAGGTGGGCCCAGGGCCAGGGCCAAGCCCCTCCTGAGAGTGCAGCCAGGCCATGCCAGGGCTGGAGATGTTTCCTGGATTCCTGGCTGGCTGATCCCCTGCTGCGTTCCCACAGCTGTCCTTCCTGCAGGGGCTGGTTTTGCTGTGTTGCTTTCCAATAGCTCCCACCTGGTCTTTGCCCCATCTCCAGTCCCATCTGCCAAGATTTAGGGAATACAAACAGCTTCTGACAACAAGAGCGACAAATGTGGTTTTGTCTAGCTTCCCTGTGGCTCAGTGTGTCCCAGTTCTCACATGCTACATTTTGAAAAGGCTCTTGTGCATTACCTGAGGTGATGATCCTAGGTCCTGCAGCACTTAGGGTGCCAGGTTTTTAAAAATACATCTGGCGATTGCACAACCTAAGCCTGAATCTCCCCAAATCGCTGAGGTTATGAGGCCATCTAGTGGTGTGCTGGTTTAGTACAATTAAAATGTGCTCTCCAGGGTGTGAAAGATGTTTGTAAAGCCAAACCTTTTCTTTAAAGGTGGGTGATCCCCAGTGTCTCAAGAGAAGATGACCCCTCCATGCTGGGCTGCAGAGAGACCAAAACAGAAGAGATAGACTAGGAGAAGGTCAGGACCCAGACAGAAGCTGGTGTCCACCTACCACAAGAAGGAGCCTGAAGTCCACAAATGTGTTAATCTATAGGGATATATGCATGCTTTTTACTCTTACAAAGCAGGACTCATGCTCAGTGTTTTTAGAAATGATCCCCCAAATTTATATAAAGGTGTGGACCTTTGTGGTTTAGGCTCAGGAAGGACATAATTTCTCAGAGCCCTTATGGGAACTGTGAAATTTTAAAGGTCTTGAGTCTTTCAGCAGCCCTTGCTGGTCCTCTCCAGCACTCATAATACCCAAAATAGTGCATAAAACGCAAAATGCAGGACACAGGTCTTTGTGTCCTCTAGAGACTTACCACCATACTAGGAATAAAGGACTCGGTAATGTCCTTAAATGAGAATAGCAGTACCAACATCAGCTCATGATACCATGTAAGGTGTGGTAACAGCTTTGAACATACTGACAGACGATGATACACCTCTACCTTTCACATCTTATTTTATGACTGAGAAGGTTCTCAGAGAAATCTGACAGGAAAGCTTTTTCACTTTTATCTTCAGCCTCTTTGATTGGGTATTTGAGCAAGTAACTTCTCAGGTCTAGTTTTTCTGAACTCCTGATGTATGATATTATTCAGTAGCTATGTGAACCTCAGTGAAGTCACTGCTGTCTAATACAGACCAACATCACACTGAGACAGTTGAAAAAAACAAAACCCAAAACATTCACTGACTGCTCTCAGCTTAGGGTTTGTTTAGGTGGAAAAAAAGAGGTGAGAAGTCCTTGCTTCTGAGTAACATTGGCTGGGATGTTAAAATCAGAAATCCACTCTTTCTTATTTAACAACAAATATGTGGTTATTATTGTATAGACTCCTAGTGTGACATAGGAAAGCTCTGATACCAATGATAGCTGCCATCCCTCTTGTGAAAGTCTAGGGACTTAGACCTTCAGGATATGCTTTGTGGTGATTACTTCAGCAAAGTATCAAAGCCTGTCCCCTGTGAGAAAAACTGCTTAATTTCCAAAAGCTTTTTGCATTAGATGGTGACATCTTGAGAATTTCTGCTGCTCAAATGTATGGTATACTGCGCAGCCAATTACCATAACTGTGCTGGAATTTGCTCCGAGGACAAGGTCATATTTGATCACAACATAACATCAATTTGATGTATCATGGAGGAGCGCACCCCTTCCAAAATGCAGTTGTAGAGTGCCACGCGAGGGATTCCTGCCTGCATGTCCAAGGGAATTAGTGGATTACTGGCCGATGATACAACCGTCCAAGTCTCTGGGGAAATCTCGTTTGAGCCAATTAATGACAAAGAAACAGAACTGCACAAGGACAGAGAGAAGGGGAAGGCAGAGAGGAGCTACCTTCACAATAGCAAGCCCACAGCTCATGAATCTTCATAGATAGAAAAGTTAAACTCAGAGGAAGGCAGGCCCACAGCTCTGCAGCCAGGTTCATACCAGTTCATTCCTTCTTTTCTACCTGTTACAGCTGAAGCTCCAGACCTCTTTTTTGCAGGGTCAGCTGAAATGAAGAGACCTCAGTGGAAATTCACAGAAGGTAAAATGGATGGATTCAGGGCGCTGTTGATTTGTAAAAAGTATCCCAACAACTCAATATCAACAGTCAGGGTTTTTGCATGTCAGGATCAATTTGTGGTTACCCAGAGGCTGCAGAAGCAAGTCATTATCAAAATGTAGCTGGCACATTAGCTAGTAGGTAAGGTAAAATTGAATATGAGAGCTCTGGCTAGGTGAGAGAGAGGCAATTCAATTATTCTGTTATGCTTTCAGCTACAATCCAAATCTACTCATTTCAAAATCACAGTACATCTTTTGCAGTTGAAGAATAGATAAACTAACAAAACAAATCACACATTACTTGTAATATGTCCTGAAACCATTAGATGTAGTTTTCATAGGATTACCTTTCTCACTGCCTCCCAGCTGCATTAGATCAGGAGGGAGCAGCAGCTGGCAGAGATGGAGATATCAAGCACCTTTTAGCAGTGAATGCAAGAAGCAGAATCTGCAAGGTGCAACTTGGGGTTTTGGGAGCTTTTTTCGAGGGGGGTTGAGTGTTGTTTTTTTTTAGGGGAGGGGTTAATGATTGAAGACAGCCTATATTAATTTGACCCTTTCGCCAATGCAGAGTCAGTGTTCCTGACTTGAGGAGTCCCTGCAAGAGCCTTAGTAGTAAGACTAAGAAGTTGAAAACTATAATCTCTGAGATTCTTGATTTTGTCTTTGTCTATGTGTGTAGTTAAAGTGTGTTTGGGCTCGACTGGCCTGGCTGCTTGTGTTAGTACACAATCAGATATGGGAGCATTTCTGTAGCACAGACAAAGCCTAGAGAGACACACACAGTTGGATGGCTTGTGCTTCTCTTTGTGAGTGTTGTCTGAATACTTGTGTTGATGTTGAAACTAGAGGATACATACTCTCAAGGCTTGTTTTTGAACAGCTGAACTTGTCTTGAAATACTGGGACTTTGCCTCCTACTTCTCTCTTCAATTATTGACAGTTGGGTGACTAAGTTTCTGGTCCAAGCAATATTTTGAGACAATTAGCTAGCATGAGTGGAACCTTACTGTGGAGGAAAATGGGACAGAAAGCAGTCCAGCCCGATGAATGTATCTGTAGCTAACAAACATATCCAGAGATATGTCCTGTGAAAACAGGTGCTCTGGTGGTTTTAGTTGCACAGCAAGAAGATTGAAACACAGGCAAGAACTAAGAGGAAGCAGCCACCACGTTGGCACAAACACTTCTGGTCATATAATTACCTGTATTAGCATGCTGAAAGAAGTGGTGGTGGTGGGCAACTTGCAGTGGACTTTTTTCGTAGCTCACTTCAGTCTTCCACAAATTGAACTACCCCTGTTGTTCTTTCTGTACTGCTGTGATGCTACTGCAGTTGTCTGTAATACCTTTCTATCTGCCAGTGCCCTATCCTGGATGGCCAGGGGTTAAAGTCATGGCAGTCTGCAGGAAGTCTGGGGGTATTCCCAAGGTTTGGGCTAGCTCTGGATCCAGCCCAAGCTGGGACACAGCTGCAGGAGGAAGAAGGAAGGATTGTAAATAGATCTGAGTTATGGCTCTGCCTGGTGTCACAGTGTTTTATTTGGGGTTGTTTGTTGTTGTTTTGGGTTTTTTCCTGTGCTTTCCTGCAAAACCCTGAGAGAGGAAGGTGATAAAAGCTGTGTGAAAATGGGCAGCCAGGAAAAGCGGCTGTAAAGGGCTGCTTAAGCACTATGGAACCTCTTCAGTCTGGTCTCCAGACAGCCTGTAGTTGCCTAAGTGTTTCTGAATAAAACAAAGACATTCCCTATGTCCTCATTCCTCCCAACTTCCTATGATAGGAAAATCCATCCTGTCTGCCTTCTCTGCATAGCTGTGTCCCACATACCCTCCACGTGTCATGTACCAAGGGCAATACGCAAGTCTCATTATTTCGGTATACTTGTTAGACCTTAGTTTTTCCCAGACAGGCAGAAACAATGTCAAACAACAGAGCTAAGCCGACATTTAGTCTGGAGCACGCGAACATGACCACAGGTGGGGGCCCTAACGCTGTAGCAGGGAGCTCTGCCTTACTGAGGGAAGACTTGAAGACTTCCTTCACTCTGAGTGCTCTCTGGTGAAAGAAAACTACCAGATATGCTGGATGTTCATGCTGTGCCTTGGTGTTGGAAAATACTCTTGGACCAGCTGGACCCTGACAGAGAGAAAAAGACAAAACTGATGAAAAAAGGAGACTGTGTTCTTATGGAATAAGAACATTTTGCTAAGCTAGAAGGATCGCTGAGCAAGGACTGACAGTCAATCACTTCTTTCTATAAAAGCCCAGTCCCAATCTCTCTCAGGCAGGATTCTTACCCACTTCATCCATGAGAGGTGTTTGATCTTTCCCCACCTTAAGTGGGGATGCCACTCAAACAGTTACTGCTCAAAGGCTGAGTGAAAAGGAGCTACCCATGGTTGTTGCGTAGAGTGAGTGACGTCATCCCTATTTAATAATTAAACTAGCTTTAAAAAAAAAATTTAGTTATTGTTCTAGATCTAGTAAATGCCAATTAATAAGCACTTATACGGTGTAATATATATTCCAATTTATGTCCTTTAACTGACTCACATTATTATAATTAATAATTAAATTTTGCTTTGTTTGTACATGTAGTCTAGTCTGCCATCCTTAAACCTGTACAGGACAAATGCAAGTGGTGCTTCCCAAGCTTAGCTCTCTTTGTTGCCAGGTAGGCTGTATTCACTGGTGTGTTTCAAACTGTGACTAATTCCTTCTCTTTCCTCCAGACAGAGCAATTGCTCCAGCTGCTTCAGAAACAAAGCCCGAAGCCATAGTATGTTTTGTCATCTGATTTTAAGGACCATGCTAACACTCATTGGTGCCAGGGACAAGGTAAGCAAATCATGTTTCCAAGGAGCTGCATCAGTTCACAGTAGACGGTTGATTTTGTAATTCAGATTTCATAGTTTCCCACTGGTGCTCAGAGCCTGACATCACCTGAACTCTTCCTTTTGCCCTTCACATGGTAATCTGCCAAACATTTGGACTCTTCCAGGGACCTGGGGACAGAGGAAAAGATGGATATCTGAGACAGGTGTGAGAGTGATGGTGCTTACTCTCTAGAGCTCCTAAAGGAAGCTGTTTGCCAAGGACCTGATACAATATGCCTCTTCTTTTTGCTGATGTTTGCTATTGCATCTTGAAAGGGTTTTGAAATCCTCAAGCAACTTAGTTGTGAGTCAGGGTCATGCTATGTCAGGACCTCTGCTCTTCACTGTTTTTCGGTCATATCCAGAGGACATGAAAAACAAGGGATGCCACTGCAAGACTGACCAGAAGAATGGAAATGCAGCTGCCCTGCAACACTAGCCAGCTCCCAGAAAACTCATGCATTGAGATAAAGACAGTTCAATAGGTAAAGCAAAAGCTGTGCACGCAAGCAAAGCAAAACAAGGAATTCATTCACTACTTCTTATTGACAGGCAGCTGTTCAGTCATCTCCAGGAAAGCCATTAGGGCTCCATCACGTGTAATGGTTACTTGGGAAGAAAAACACCGTAACTCTGAATGTGCCTTCCTCCTTCTTTCTTCTCCCAGCTTTATATGCTGAGCATGATGTCTTATGGTATAGAATATCCCTTTGGTCAGTTGGGATCAGCTGTCCCAGCTGTGTCACCTCCTGACTTCTTGTGCACCCCCAGCCTGCTCACTGGCAAGGCAGTGTGAGAAGCAGAAAAGGCCTTGATTCTGTGTAAGCACTGCTCAGCAATAATGAAAACATCCCTGTATTATCAACGTTTGTTTTCAGCACAGATCCAAAACATAGCCCCATACTAGATACTGTGAAGAAAATTAACTCTAGCCCAGCCAAATCCAGTACAGGAATGCACTGCAACTTCATTCACTGCAGCAGGGGACATGGTGCAGTGTGGCTGAGTGGGGGCAGGTTTTTTTCCAGGCAGACCTGTTACCCGCGGGGCTGGGTAGGTTGCACATGGAGCTGTTTGGTCGTCTCCTTGTTGCAACCCTAGGGCTCCTGTTGTGGTCTGGGGCTGGGCTGGGCACTAAATGCTGGACAGATGCTCTTTATTAACGACTCTCCTCACCCCAAGAGGAGAAGTGAAAGAGAATAAGGGAGAGAGACTTATGGATTGGAAAAGAAAACTAACATTTAATGAAACAATAGTACTAATACTACAGGATAATAATGTAAATAAGAAAAATAATCAAATATATACAAATATGTACAAAGAGATATATATATAACCAATATAAAATCCTCCCCCACACTCCCAATGATGATTATGTCACCAGAGGCTCTGCGGAGCAGGGCACTGGAAAAGTCCCAGCCTGGACCCAGCAGCAGGTGGGAGCAGGATGCAGGAACACACAAATTAGGATCAGAGGAAGATGAACTGGCAGGGTTCTGCTTGGACTTCGGCTATTGCAGAAGATAGAAGAAGAGAAAAGCAAGAGCCAGAGAGTGAGACCCTTGTGATCTCTCAGCTTTATACTGAGTATGATCTATGTGGGATAGAATACCTAGCTGGTCAGTTTTGGGTCATCTGTCTTGTCTGCTTCTCCCCACAGGTGTGGATAAAGCTCCCATGGTGAGACAGTGACCTTGTTATGTTTACATACCATACAAGCACTGTCACTTGTGGAAGTGAACACTGTCTGGAAAAACATACTGTTAGTTTCAGAAAGTACAGCCACTCAGAGACTTAGGTGAGATATAAAATCACTAAATAGAAAATTAGTTCTATTTAGCTCAAACTGGGACAGCTCCTAATAGTGAAGGCAGCCTTGAGAGCCCCACAGTCCTGCGTGATCTTGCACCCTAGATTTTATCTGCTGAGACGTCAGGCTTCATACAAGCAGTACCATCCAGCTCTGAGTGGAAGCAGGAATCTCACTGTC
>NW_010191443.1:7942-15417 GCF_000695765.1 Mesitornis unicolor
GCTGCTCTTTGGCTGTGGCACTGTGAACAAGCTCTAGGGGAGTCAGGGCAGGAGCATCTGCAAGCATCTGAATAAATGGCCCAAGGACAGCAGAGCTGACAGGTTCTGTCATCCTCCAGACAAGAAACTAAGCACTTCCACAACTGAAATCAACCCATCTTAGCTGGATGTGTCAGGGCCCTGAGGGCACTAATGGGCCTTACTGGCCCTGCTCCCTCACCTTGCTCATGGCCCATTTTAGCCCCTGGGGGCTGCCAGTCCCTGCCTCAGTGACACTGCAGCAGAGCCAGTCTCCCACTCTCCACGGACCTGCCCTGCCCATCCATGGGTCCTGCCAAGCCATTTCCCTCCCCATGGCCATCCCAGGGCCATGTCCCAGCCTGGTTCCCTTCACTGGGCCTGATCCTGGCTGGCATCAAAGTCAGAGCAGCCAGACACACTGACAGTGCCTGACACCAAAGGCTGCTGCTGCTCTCCTGACTTCATCTCTGCCTGGTGGTGCCAAGAGCCAGGAAGGCAATGGTTCTGATTTAGCCTGGGAAATGCTGTTCCCTGGGATTGCTCAGTAGCAGTCCACGCATTTTGGCCTGGAGGGAGGTGCTGAGCTAGCCCTTTGACACTTCAAACAGTATCAAGTGCTCCCAACCCCCAGAGGATGTGCCTGATGGGAACTGCTGGAAGCACCCAGCAAGGGTCAGTAAGTTGTGGCTATTGGTTTGCAAGGAAGTCACCAAGAAACATGATCCTCAAGGAGAACCAAATTGCTTTGATCTCTGTCCTTCTCTCTGGTGTGAGCTCAGAGCTGATTTCCAGTATTTCTAAGCTAAAGGAGGAGTGCAGTACGCCAGCACAGAAAAGCTACAATCCAGCTGTCGTCAGCAGTGAGCTTCCCAAGCAGCAGGTACTTCAAGGCAATGTGCTGTTATCAGGCATGAAGAGTAAGTGGCAGAGAGATATGGCTGAACCTATGGACATAAATGTTTATTCTTCTGTGAAAAACACTGATAGGGAAATTGAAACAGACCCTTTAGTTCTTTGATTAGCAAGAACTGCTTTTAGATTCATAATGTAACACCGCTGCAATGATGTGAATGTGTTTTTATAACAGAGCACGCAGCAAAGCATCAGTCCTTGCTAAATGACAAACCAATTTGCAATGCATATTCATTGCAGGAAACACTTTTCATCTGTCCTTGATCTCATGTTGTATATTGGCTATGGATTCAGTGGATTTGGATTTCTTTAGCACGCCCTTGGGCTTTCAAGTGTGCTAGAATGCATTGTAATGTAGATGTGGGGTGTCTGGCACTTCTTGCTGAACAAGGCTTCAAAGGGAAGTTGGGAAATTGAAATCGGGGAAGTTGAAATCAGAGTCTAATTACATTTGTACAGAGGCCAAAGGCGTTTTGACAAAAAGCTTACCTGCTGTTTATGGACAGATTGTGTCCAGAGTGCATGAAAACGTCGGGTTGGTTCACACTCCCACTGATATCGGTAGACACAGGCTGTTTGATTTTTTGAAACCAAGATAAAGGAAAACAACATTTGCGACTAGGCTTTGAACACAGCGCCATTACTCAGGAAGATGTGACAGCTTGAGTGCATCTCCTCTGGAAGTTTTTTCAGTGCCAGAGATCAGCTAACTGGGAGCACAGACACTGGCACAGCTGTGCCCGAACTCCTGTCACTGCAGATAATATTGCTGTGGCCATCTGGTCTGAGCAGCTCCGCAGGTACTCCTTCTGCCCTTCTTGCCACAATATGTACTTACAAAGCTCTAGTGGTGTTTTTTTAAAAAGCCACAACCTTTTCCTCATGCTTTCTGTGGGCAGGTGTACTATGTTGCAGTAATTTTTTTACCTCCTTAGGTCTTTTCTGAGCAGACAGATTGTCCTAGAGCACTGAAAACAGAAGAATTGGAGTTTAGAAGCAGGGAAACAAACACCCTGAGCAAAGAGTAAAAGTTATTTCAAAATGAAGAGCAGAGCTTTGCTGTTCACACTGAATGTCCGTCTCATCTCAAGCCTGGTGTGAAAGGCATCTGTCAGCAGATGATGGCGTTGGGACGCGTGAGCTGGAAGGACTCTGCGTCGGGGCTGCTGCCTGTCTAGAGGTGCATCTGCCTCCCAGTGCAACGCAGGCTTTGGGAACAATAGAGCTTTGTGAATGGCAGATGTTCGGGCAGAGGAGAAGCAGCATGTGTTTTCTTTTCCTGGGGCAGCTGAAGCACAGGAAATGCACTGACCTGATTTACAGAAAGCTGGTGCTTCTGCAAGCCAGGCTACAAGCGATTTGGCCAAGGTCATGCAGTGAGCGAGTGATGCTGTCAGAGATGGATGGAAAACTCCATGTGGGTGCTTTTGCTTGATGCTTTCAGCACAACACCTCCATTAGTGCGTGACATGCTAGTGATTTATCCAAGCAGCGTACTTTGCTGATTAGGTTTTATCTCAGTAGCGGCTGGAACAGCCTGTGTGTCTTCTATAACCAAAGAGCAGAAGGCATACTTCACTCTAAGCAAAATATGGTCTTTGACCTCTGATTCTTGGCACTGAATCATACAAAAGGTAATGGTTGCACATGATCCTTCACCTGACTTCATCGGGGGGTGCAGGTAGGAAGGTCCACCTACTGGGTTGCTCAGCAGGAGAAGGTGCATCTCGCAAGCGTGCTATAAAACCAAAGAGATAAGTGGAGTGAAATGATGGGAGTCACTGTGGATTTTCACCATTCTGTGCCACTGAATAAATGGAGAGGAAAAGGCAGGCTGGCGCAGGACACTGACCTCTGGGAACTGGGCAAGGCAACTGCCAGACTCGTCTGGGAGTCATTTCTGAGGTGGTGTCCAAAGCCTGTGCTCCCTGCCTGCTGGGGGTGTCACTGCCACTTCCCCCCTTCCTGAGACCTGAACCACTGAGAAGGCCGATTCAGGCTGGGGGGCGGTTTGAAACACAGGACACGAGGCTGGCCCTGAGGAAGAGGTGTCTCCTCAGCAGAGGGTTGACCATGGGGATGAAGACAGACCACATAGTTCCATCCTTGCCTAAATTTTAGGATCTGTTTTCTGATGGTGCACTGGATGTACTCACCAAGGAGGCAGAAAACGCTACAGGGGTTTTTCGGTGAAGGAAGCAGCAGGAACATAGGGCCAGTCCTGGGAGGGAGAAAGAAAGAAGGTGCAATTAACTATTAAATCATTTCAATTGCCTCGTGAAACCTTCCCCTCAAGGACACTCTCCGAAAGCAGATTGGAGTGGAATGTGTCTATATGTGTTTTCAGTACAAGGACATGCGTATGGTGAATGTACATAAAATGAATAAAATGCAGTGAGCTACAATAAGGAATCAGAGACTTTAAACCTTTAAATTTTAAATCGCTGAAGCTTCAGAGATCCTATGGCAGAGATGCAGGAAAGTAGTCATCTTTTACTTTGTTATCTATAATTCGGCTGTATGAATAATAATTACACAACGTGACAGAGGAAAGCCATGTGCTTTTATTCAAGCTTAATCTTTATAGATATGAGGCCAGTATAGAAGATGAGCTACTTGCTTTAATGGTATTATGATTTGATTTAATATTAGAATATGTGCCTGCAGTATCTGCTTTCTAAGCAACAATGAATTGTGCTGGAGGAAATGTTCTTTGCTTTATGTCTTCTGGCTAGTTATCCGGTTTATTTGGTTTTAAACCCTAAGGCAGCCAATACCTTTCCAATGCTTTAAGCACTCGTCTTGCATAAGCTCAGAGAATAAAAATCGCTTTCTTTATGAATCTTGCTATAAATTCTTCTGCTGCTGTTGTTTTTCTTCCCACTTCTGCTACATGCTCATCTCTACTCTGTGCCAGAGTGACTTCAGTTCCGGTCTTATAGTCCATCTTCATCCCATCTTTTATCCCATTTCTTTCAGCAGACTATTCACACTTAGCTGCTTGTGCAGTAGCTCACAGCACTGTGAACTACTCCACTGAAAGTCAGCCATAAGTAGAAAACTGTTCTTCTGAGTGTTCCAAACACTTGCGTTGCAACTTAGTTGCTTTCCCTCTCTTCCACCCTACAGGATCTAATGGCCCCATACTTACTAGAGCAAAACAGGTGAAGCTTTCAACGGAAAATTAATGTGGCCTGGCAGCTGGTGAAAGTTCTTGTACAAGGAACCATAGAGTTGTGTGAAGAAGTTGAGCAATCCATCACCAGCAGCACGATTTCCAATTCATTGAAGAGCACTGAAGAGAATAACAAGTGAAGCAACAGCATCACAGCAAGGAGAAGAGATGTAACCTTTAAGTAGCAGGGTTTTTCCACCTCTGAAGCATCGGGCATTGGTTCCTTGCAGAAGTAGGACAAAGAGCTTGATGGACCTGTAGTCTGATCTTTTATGGCAGATCCTAAGGGCAAGGAGGGAGGACATGCTGTGCTTGTTAGCATTTAACCCAGTTTAAACTAACAGGTTCTGAGAAACAAAGGCCCACTGAGAGGTTAAGAAGAGAGAAAGCCGAGTGCACTTAATATTGAGAGAAATAGTCACCTCAAGTGAAGACACAAGTATCTAAGGAAGAAGAACAAATCTGCCAACCCAAAAACCTTCCCTTGCACCGCTGGCAATTCAGCTGGTGATGGGACAAATCTGTTGCCACAGGAAAGCAGATCAAAGCAAAAGGTCCTAGGCAGATCTGGTCTATGCCAGGACATTTTCTGTGCTTGTCCCAATCTGAAATTCTCAATCCTACTTTATCCCTGTTCCTTGGAGGAATATGTAAGAAGCTTCTAGTGCTCTGACACTCCTTTGTGCTCTGCTGTGCCAGGGACAAGCCTTATCTCCCCAGGATTACTGTTAATATGCTTTGAATAGGCGACATCTAGCCCATCCATGGCCCTTATGAAGCTTTAACACCCTTTGTTGGTGAAAGGAAAAAATACTCATAATCCCACCGTTACCTCTGTTCATCCCAGACATGCTTCATGCCACAATCCTATCAGTCTCTGCTTCTTCCCAGGCTGTACAAATGCTTTTCCATGGCACTGGCCTGATTAGTGTGTGCAGCAGTTCGTGATGCTTTGGGGCCTCATCTGTGTTATCCACTCACTCTCAGCAAGAAGCTCCACAGCACCTTTGTGGACCTACCTGTGACTGCTATGAAATTTAAACAACCAATGTTGCAAGTAGAGCTGAAATATTTGGTCTGTCTCTAAAGCAGGGCAGCCCCTCTAGAAAGGCACTGGTGATCCAGCGCAGCATGGGTTTGGATGGTGAAAGACAACCCAAATGCCTAGATTCTGGGAAAAAAGTAATGCAAGAAAAATCTCAGTATGGAGAAAGGGAAATACGGACATTGAGAGAACACCTCAATGCTTTCTTATGCTGTAAACCATAAGGTAGCATGCATCAGGCAATAGCACATGATACAGAGAAGTGTCATTGCAGTTTGCTCACATACCTGATGTGGAAAGATGGCACAACAGAGCATGGGGTGGGCACAAAGTCCTGCTAGGTGCTGCAAACCAGCAGGCTTGCAGGTGGGGATGAAGCATCCGAAAGATCTGTCTTCTTACGAGAATAAATCACTGCCCCCATGAAACTCCTACAGGAGTGTCTGCAGGAGCTGTACATACAGGAGCTTAACCTCACAGCTGTTCCAGGAAGATGGCTGCGTATATTAGATTTTATACCTGCGATCTCAGGTGTTCTGCTTCATGCTTGTGTTTAATCCTAGATGTACTACTGATTTTATTGAGATTGAAGTGTCTGTGCATAAAACTTTATTCAAGCTTCCTGTGCAGAAGACAGCTAAACCAAGCCAATTTGGAATGACCTGCTGCCCAAGAAAAAAAGGTCAGGACTGTTGCGTTAAAGTTTGGGTTAATCTTAGAAGCAGTCCTAACTCATACATTGTTTAGATAGACTGGTGAAGCCTCTATCTTGGACTGCCTGAAGGCACCTATGCCATCGAGCCCCTCCAGAAAAAGCCTACAATAAGAGACCAAGATGGTACTTCTCCACAGTAAGAGCAGTTAGTTTTGAATGAGAGTCAGAGACTGACTTAACTCTTATCATCTGACATAGAGCTGAATAAGCAAATACATACAAGTTAATAAACAAACCAAACTAAATAAAATAACCTGGCTGTCAGTGCAAAGTCGAAAAAAATAACCAGTCTCCTGGCAAACTCCTACATGGATCTAGCAAGATTCAGCTTGTTACACCAAGTGCTGCAACCACCAGAACCAGTGATCATTACAGAGGACTCATCTTTTTTCTTGAACACTGGGGATGTACTGGAAAGTGGGGAATTTGGTTCAGCTCTTGTCTTCTTTCAGTAGAGCACTACAGGAAGCTGAGGAGTAAAAGCATGTAAAACGTGGTAATTCAAAGGGAAGAAGAGAGGGAGATGCTGATCTGGCTTCCATCCAGGTAGGAAGGAACATACTGCCATAAAATGCCCCATGCTGGATGAAATACCAAGTTCCTTGCAGGCATTTCCTTATCAAAGGTGTTTGTTGAGTAGGGACAAATCATAGAAAGAAAAAATATGGTTCATGCTGCTGAGAGAGAAGTGAAAGAGGTCATAAGAGTCCACAGTAAGCAAAGGACAAGACTGTAATTATTGCAGACTGCACGGACCAAGACTGGTAAATAGATAAACAGACAGATGAAAGTGTACATTGCATTCTGCAGACAGCCTCTTTAAATTATACAGATAGCAGAATTATCTGACAAGAAGAAAATCTCAGAACTTCAAAAGCATCATCTCTGTCCCTTTAAAAGTAGATGCCACTCCCGACTGGATCTGCCAGTACTTTGGCGTCGGGTAGTAATAATAGGAGGGGTTTTAGAAACGGGGATAAAACAATACTGATTTCTTCCTGGACGCGACAGAATGGTTATCAAAGCTTAAATAAACCGGGAATGAAGAAACACTGTAGATTTTGCTTTGAAACATACATAGAGCAAAAACATAGTTCCCCATGCCAGAAGTTAACGCGTACGATTAACATCACCAGCGGCGCAGGGATGGAGACCGTACAAAAGCCATCCATCAGCCCCCTCTCCCTCTCCGCCAACAGACCCGCACTGAGGTCTGGTGGTTGTGCTGGTTGTTGTGGCTGTTGTTTCGACATTCGGGTCGGGAGAAGCCAAAGCCGCTGCCCGCAGACAACGCTGAGCGCAGCCCAGGAGCTGAGCGATGCTGAGCCCGTTCCGGCCGTGGTGCTTCGAAGTGGGGGCGGCTCCTAGTGGGGGGAAGCAGGACCCGCGATAGGAAGTGGCACCATCCCCTTTTTTTTATCTAAATAAAAGCCAGCTTTCCTTACTCACACCTTGGGAGTAACGATGGGGGGAGGAAAGCAGCTTTCATCACCTATTGTGGCAAAGCAAAGCCGCCCAGAGGCTCTCCCGTATCCCTCACACCCAAAACGCCGATAAGAGCTGGAAACGCCCCGCTAAAACCCCAGAGTGGGGCGGGGGGAGGCGCT
>NW_010191444.1:0-6181 GCF_000695765.1 Mesitornis unicolor
AATGACCTGCAAGGTCTTGTGAATGTGAGACAGTGCTAGTAGTGGTTAAACATCTTCTCGGAAGCACATTTTGCTCAGTGGTCACAGTATCAGAGGCTCTTCTCTTATTTCCCCCACTGAGGTCTTGCGGCTATAGGATTTTCTTAATTGGTCTCCAAATAAGAGAATATTAAAGAATATAACAAGATATCTTTAGTTCCTTTGACTTCTCTTGAGATTAAGAATCAGCAGACATAGTCAGATAAATTGTTTGATGACTTTGCTATATGTATTATTACATGGGATTCTTCCAGCCCTACTTCAATTTTCTAGTCTTTTGTCTGTTAGACTTCAGATATCATATGTAAGCCAAGAAAGATATTTGCAAAACTAATCTGAAAAAATATATCTGCTTTTACCTACATCAGCACTTCAAGACAAATGCTAAGATCTGCAGTTAGAAACCACTAGAAATGTTAAAATTGGTCTGTTTTATAGAGTGGGGTGAGGGAAGGAAAGCTATACTTTAAAGATAATGAGCACAACGTGTACATGTTGATTTATTCCTTGCAGTATTTAAATTCTGGAGCAGGAGGCCTCGCTGCTGCCTATATTCATGAGAAGCATTCCTGGAGTATTAAACCAGCGTAAGTGCATTTCTGTGCCCAAATAAAAGGTGCTCTGAAGTTTAAATAGGAAAATAACTTCCCTTTGAGTTGAGATCTGAAAATGGAAAGGTGTACAGATCCCTACTCATAGACTATGGACACGTGTATCTATATACATATGTATTTATATACATATAGATGCAGAATAAATTCCTTGCTTCAAAAATCCCTCACTGGGCTAATATTTTTTACTGACTTATTGCTTCAATGAAAAGGGTAGTACAAGTTTAGGTAATTTGGTTATCTGACTTTACCTCAGATGGGGTGTTTTATGTTAATTATAGTAAATTCTTAAATTGGTAATGCACCTGCTCACATCTTAAATAAACTTCCTCTTTATAGTATACTATCAGTTCTAAACTAAATGTAATCATAAAAGAGAATGCTTATAATATTAAACCCAAATAACCTAAATCATGCCTATGAGACTGTTTATTGTAAAGAGAACATTTAACATCTTCCTTTAAATGTGGATTTTTTTTTAGTCATTGAAGTCTTTGGTTGATGAAAAAAAATCAAAGACAATCTCAACTCTGTCTAATAGCTCTTTAATACTGGCATGTTTTCATTAAAATTATATCCACTGGTAAAGCTAGGAAGCATTACACAGAGATCTGTGTTCTCAAAGACTGTATAATCCATGAAAAGCTGCGCTATCAACTGAGGTTAGCTGCATTAAAAAAAATACCTGTTATTTAAAATCTTGTATGACTGTACTCTATGTATGTATATTAAGAACAGGAGGTTTAATACTTTTAATGCAACAACAAATGTCAACTTTTCTTTCTGGCTGTAATTCTTGGAGAAATTGCTGGCACTTTTATTTTAGCTTGAAGAAGGTAAACTAAATCAGGTTTCAGAGAGATATAATATTATAATAAGCATCTTCGCTGAGCTATGTGCTGGTTTCAGACTGTCTAGACTCCCAGGAGATAACAAAATAACACTGATAAGTTCCTCTCAGTCACCTATAACAGAAAACTCATTAGGATGACATATGCCCTGCTGTGAGCTGATTCAATCCTCTCATGTGGACACTGGCAAAATATTCCAAATATCTGGATATTTCTTCTGGAAAGTTTTTGGGGTGTTCCTCTGCTTTCCCGTTAGTCCCATTGCTCTCATGGCCAAACCTCTGGGCCCTGGCTGTGGGAAGCTGGAAGATGCTGAGCAGTGAAAAAAAGTGGGCCAGCTAGAAATGGCAGAATAGCAATAGGAGGAATGAATAAAATCTCAAGGACTTTGAGTCTTTTTTCCTCCTTGATGAAATTCTGAAACTTCTGTGAGGGTACAAGCTTGGTATTGTAGCTAAGAGGTTAAATTAGTTTTTCCTGAACCAGCTTCTTCATACATAGTCATTAACTTGTGTACTGAATCTGGATACTAAATATCTTAAATACATTTGCCTGTATGAAATGGACTTTTTCAGCCTGGGGCCCAATTAAGGACTTCCTGCATAGACCTTTTGTATTATTTAATCATAGTTATTTCATATTCCCTGAGATTTGATAATCATTCATCAAATTGTTTGTAGTTAATGTGCCTGGGTTGCATTACTTTTCTTTCTTTCCCACATCAACCAGCCATTTCAGGCCTCCAAATAAGGCAGTGAGACAAAGGAGAATTTGTCTATGTCAAAGTATTCAATTTTATAGCTGATTTATAGCTGCTTTGGAAGTTGTGGGTTTTATGTTGTAGCTGAAAAGTCTTCGGCTGTCATCTGAATCAAGGATGACACACAGTGGCTACATCACCTCCTTCCAACACAGCAGCATCAAGCGCTTGGTTTCTTTGCATCTCAACCTGCACATAAGAGGGTAATTAAATTCCAATCCAGCTGCTATCCTTTTATCATTTAAACTGTCTGAATTACTGTTTTTAACTCATGGCTGATATTATGCAAGTCACTTTACCGACCTGTATAGATTTCTTTAATTTGTCTCTTCCTTCACATTTTCTGCAATCTATTGACTAAGTAGTTATTTTTATATTGAAATAATGTATTGTATTTTGATATAACAATATATGTTCTGACCATAATTCAGACAGGCAGACCCAGAACATTTGCCAAGTGCCTTAGCCTGTTACTGAGGCTGGGGCAAAAACAACTTAGGTACTTACTGAAAATTAAACTGCTCAATCCAAAATTTTCATTTTAAACCCTCAAGACCAGCTACTGCTCATCACCAAAAGCATTCAGGTATTATGTTTTAACTTCCCTTAATTTCACGAGTATGCTTTTGTCTCGCTAATAAGATCAGCATAAGCAAACAAGCTACGCAGTTTCAGAAACTGGGTTCCCCTCCAGCTGCTCCATCCAGAGCTTGCTCCCTGGACAACAAAACACTTATTTGCTGCTGCTTTATTTAAAATTCTACTTGAGAAGGGGTTATTAATTTATTTAACAGCCTTACCACTATCGGTTAGGGCCATGCTGAAACTGCTTTCAGCTTTGAGTCTGCAGACCGAGGTTGTGCCTAACGGCAAACCTATGCAACCCAAACCTGGTGTTATTCAGTAATGCCACGTCACATCCCAGCAGATGTAAGGCAACGCCAACCCCACTTCTCTTCTTCATAGAAGTGCGAGCTTCCCACAGGAGTTTTAAAAGGTGGAAAAGGGTTTATACCCAAGAGCAAAGTTTGATCCTTAGATGTGACGATTAGAAGATGGGGTCTATGGGCAATACCGACTCGTGCGTCCCCTTGTTTTGTGTCACTGCAAACACCGTCCTACACTCCCTGGCTTAGCTAGGGATAGTTCTCCAATTCACTGCAAGGGCCATGGGTCTGAAAGTTACATGTTGTAACTGTCCTAATTAACACCTGGACCCAAGTATGTTGGGTAGTCCTTTGCTGGTCCTCTGTCTGTCTTCCTAGAGCAGTAAAACTGAATCAATCTGACATATATGGGTCCAATACATCTCTATTCTCTCATGATCTCACCTCCTTTGAAGTCTCTTTTAATACTCCAATAGCTTTTTTAATACTTGCTCTATATATCTCAATGCAATATATTCTTGGCTAATCGTGCTAGGAGAAGGTTTCAAATAAAAAGAGACCTGGACAGAGCAGAGTTATGAAACACTACTGAAACTGTTTGGTCATGCAGGCTGATCCTGTGCCACCAAGTTTCCACATAAATGCAGTTATGTTGTGGAGGGGAGGTTGCCAAGACACAGAGAGCATTAAGGTGACCTACTAACACCGGAATTTTGCTTGACTATGTTTTTCGGCTTCAGAAAAGTTTCTTTCTTTCTATTTTTTTTTCTTCCCCTGTTTCTCAGTTTCTTCATTTGTAAAAAGAAGGATAACTAAAATCCACCAAGCAAGTTAGCCCTAGCAAAATGTGGATGTTGGTGAGCACCTGGGGTGGAAGAAGCAGGAGAAGTCAGGGGTTCACAGCAGAGTACCTGCAGCTGTAAAGGTGCAGTGACTTCAGCTCTGCTGTCAGCTGCCATAAGGGACAGAAGGAGAAAAACTCCCAAAGTCCTGAGATAGGAGAAGAAGAAGAAGAAGTCCTCCTAGTCAAATCCCTGTAAGGAGAAAGTAAGGCACAATTTAAAAAAGATGAAAGGGAAATGAATGTATGTAAAGCAGCCAGGAGAATAATAATAAGCCTTGGCAGAGGATTAAATGAAAACTGTGCACAGCCTAGTGTTTAAAATGAAAGGATTTATCAAGACTTAACTTTAGCACAGACTAGCAGCAGGTAGAGTTTAAACATAAAAAGTTTGTGTGATGTGAAGAAATGCTGTATGTGCAGGAAGCAGCTGATGCCCAAAGAACGTGTCGGCTTTTACTATAGGATAAAAAAAAGATATCAAAGAACAAGAAACAGAAAAGTAACTATTTCATACCAGCTTTGAGAAACACAAGTTATCTTCAGACTATTTCTTCATGGACAGTGGTGAAATATCAGCTCTTTCTCTTAGATCACTTTCCTTTCTGTCGTCTTGATTCCAGAGAAAATGCCAGAGCACAAATGGCTTCTTGCTGCTACTTTATAGAGACCTGCATGGATTTTTGGTATGGCAACTTCTACCCTGGCAAGAGATAAGCAAAAATAGGCTTTTCCAGCTCCATACATCTCTCCCTTCTCATATTACCCAGGTGCTCTGGGTAATAATCCACCTCCAGCGCAGACCCTTTCTGCCCTGTAACTTTGTTTTGCAAGAGGTTGGTCAACCCCTTCCAGGGGTGGTAGCTCCACCTGAGTTCTTCTTTATTTTCTTGATTTATGAGGAGAAATCACATTATTCCTTTTTTGAATTAAAGCTACATACTCTCCAACTAAATACCTGAAGCTTCTGTGAAAATGCTGAACATAATGCAGCTTTGAAGCAATGCAAGCAATGGACAGCCATAAAAATATTGGAAAGGTTGTTTTATATCTGTCGTATTGGAAAGAACTAAACCTGCTCTTGTTTAAAATGCTTCTAGGAATAATAGACTAGGATGGTCCAATTCTGACTGATTTTTGGAGTCTATCAGCTCTGAGTATCTCAGGGCCAGAGACTTCCAGGGAGCTGCTCTGAAGGCAGCAAGGTGGAAAGTCAGTGGTCACAGGTGGAAGTGTACACCCTGCTGTCTGCAGAAGGTTTTGTCACTGGTCCTAGTGGACCCAAATTGTGGATTAATGTATGGATAAAATATTTGTGGAGTGCAATGTGTGTCCCAAAGTGCATAAAGTTATCCCATACTAAGGTAGAAATGCACTGTTTCTTTGCCGAGGACATGAGAGCAATTTAGCTCCTTGAGCTAATTTAGAAACCAAAAGTTAAAACCTCCCTTGGGAAGAGACTGTTTAGGAATAAAGGCATCAGATAATTAGGTTTAATTGCATTGTCTTGGGACAAGTGATTTATTAGGCCAGTCTAGACCCATGATGTGCCTGCATTTTTTTTAAGTTTTCCAAACTATATACACCATTGCTTTTCGCTCAAGAGTTGTTTCAAGACTTCCCAGCACTGTAGGCAACATATCATTTTCCCTGTATTTCTTCCCAAAAAAGAAAAGGGATGGAGCAGGCCCCAATAACCTCAAATCAAGACTTGTGGGCAGACCCCTGAAACAGAGAATGCCTTTTGCTCAGCACATCTTTTGAATCCAGATCTACAGGAATAGAATGTGAAGAGTTTGACGTTCATAAGAACTCATGGAATTTTTTCTTCCATTTCAACTTTCAGGCAGCTATCTCAACAAAGTAAGTTTTTCTTCAACTTTCATTTCCTCTGTCATAAAGATAACACTCTACACTGAATATTTCTATTGTACAAGGCTGTTAATAAGCTATGCCCAAGTTGAAAAAAAAGAAGTATTGATAGATAAAAAAAAGACTGTTTGATTGTAATGCCTTCCTGTCCAACCTTGACCAGAAATACATTAACATAAATGAAGCTGCATTTTTTGCCGAGATTTGTGTTGGCCTGTTGGGTAGAACTAACGTTACAGAAAAATGATCTCTGCTGCACATCAAAGAATTCATAGAGCATTTGCTGCATTTTGTGGACCAATCTGATCTCCCGCTCCAGC
>NW_010191444.1:6233-8872 GCF_000695765.1 Mesitornis unicolor
AGGGAACGTGCTGACCAGTGGAAAAGAAGGATGTTTTATCAGAAAGGAAAGGGAAAGAAAGGGAGGGGACAAAACCACCTGTGGCATGGCTGCTACTCCAGGAACTAGCTGAGCATAGTCATGTCAAGTCTGGACATGCAACTTCACCCATGCAACTGCCGGTCTTTCTCTGCTAACCGGGTTTGCAGGCCCGCCCCATCTGGAGCTGGGCACAGACTCCTCGGCCACAGCAGCCTTCTTGTGGCCTCGAAAATAGCTGTCCCAGCAGGGCAGCCATCAGGCCAGCGCTTCGCAGCCTCCTGCCTCTAGCAGCCCGGAGCCTGGCGCACCAGCCCGCCGTAACCCTCCGCCCTTGAGGCAGTCCCGCTTTCCCGCCTCAAGCCGGCGGCTCCAGCTCCGCCCCCTGGGTGTATGTGTCCATCATGGGTTGTGATGAGGCAATGGAGAACACAGAGCAGCCCAGATGCCTCCATCGTCTGTAAGCCCCTCATCCACCCATCTGTTAAATCCCTCCAGGGATGGTGACTACACCACTGCCCTGGGCAGCTCCTTCCAGTGCTTGATAACCCTTTCAGTGAAGAGCTTTTTTCCTAATATCCAATCTGATCCTCACTGGTGCAACTTGAGGCTATTTCCAGACTGTAACAGTAAGCTAGAAAAACAGCATATCTCCATCTCACGTTAAGACAAAAATGAGGCATTGAGAGATTAAACATACATGGCAGAGTTGCTTCAAATCAGAGTCAGCTAAAAGTGGGCAGATGGCATTTGATTGGGACTCTCAGATGATTTCACAGAGGAACTCAAATATGTATGAGTTGTTGCCAGCAGCTAGATATCTCTATGCTTTTCATAAAGGAAAACATATTAAGTGGTCCTGTGCAGGAAGGATTCTCGCAACAGTTACCCAGTACCAGATTTGGCAATGAATCAAGGACATTTGGGGATATGATTTGAAGAAAACCTCCAAAACTAGAGGAAGGTGAAAAAGAGGCTAGGAAGGTCTTTACAGGTATTAAAGCAGGGTAAGGAATGGTGAATCTGTACTCACTCTGTGTGTTCATAGAGACTGTTGTCTTTAAGATCTTCCAGTATTCTCAAAGTCAGCCCAGGTCAAGTCAGGTAAGAAGTCTTGCCAGTGGCAGACAATTTGATCAGTTAAATTGTCACCTGAGAGCAACCAATGAATACTGGAGCAGAGAAAGCTCTTGGAGAAAGAATACAACGCACAGATACCTAGCTTTTATGAAAGCAACCTCTAGAAAGCAGGCAGCTCCTACTCGTTTTCATTATTGTTCTTTAATTTGCAGACTGAATGCATATCCATCCATGTTGGTCAGGCTGGTGTTCAGATTGGCAATGCTTGTTGAGAATTGTATTGTCTCCAACATGGGATCCAGCCTGATGGTCAGATACCTAGTGACAAAATTCCTGGAGGTGGAAGTGACTCTTTTAACACCGTCTTCAGTGAGACAAGAGCTGGTAAACATGTTCCCAGAGCACTGTTTGTGGACCTAGAGCCAACTCTGGTTGGTACGTACTCAGCACTAAAGATTTCAGTGTAAAAGCAAAGATCCCCTGTGGTCTTTTTTGTTTGTTCAGAACACTGTAGATTTTAAAAATTGTGTGTCTGGATGTGATTTTGACATCTGAGATTACTGTTCCTTGAAAGAAACAAAATAATGGCCTACAGGTAACAACAGTTGGAAAACAATAGAACTTCCTTACAGCCTGGGAAATCTTTCTACACTGCCGCACTACATCCAGAGTTGTGTCTTCCCTGCAGGGCCAGGGGACCACCCTGCAGGACCAGGTGTCCTACCTGCAGGGCCAGGGGACCTCCCTAGAGGGCTCTGGCTAGCAACCTGCAGCGCGAAAAGGAGAAGGTGAGACAGTGGTACTCCCAGAAAGGCTGCGGGGATGCCGAGGGGGCAGATTTGGGCAGGGAGGGAGAAGCTGAAGGCTTGCCCTGACTGTGCTGCCATCGTTTCCCAGATCAGGCAGCTTGAGGATGCCTTGGGAAAAGTGAGGGTGGCTGGAGCTGACCAGAGAGGGGATGGCAGTGATCAGAGCAGCCTGTAAGCAGGGCAAGGGGATGGGAGAGGGTTCTCTACCCTGCAGGGCTGCAAGGCCACCCCCTGAGCAGCCCAGTGGAGGCTGAGCCTGCCCGTGACCTCCTCTCGTTGCAAAGGGCCTGGCAGCCATCTTGAAGTAACACCCAGTTTGAGGCCAGCATGGAGCAGCTGCAGGAGAAGGTGCAGGAGCTCCTGAGCCAGGTGATGAGCCAGGAGCAGGGGTGGCACGAGCTCCAGCAGCAGCTCACTGAAATGATGGACTCCAAGGTGAGAGGGGGCCTGTCCCTGCTGTGCCAAACCGGCACCTTTGGGGCTCAGCAGCACTGCGAGGGTGTCCCTTGCCTTGAGGGGAGGTTTTCCGTTGCCTTGAGGGTCCTCCCATACTGAGGACCGTGCTGTCCCCTCCCGGGGCGGCTGGCTGAGGGTGTGCATCCGTCCACAGCTGGATCGCAGGCAGCTGAAGTCTTTCCAGCGGCAGCTGGAGGAGCTGAGAGCAGGCGGCCCGGCCCCCCAGAAGGCGCCGCAGCCAGCGCACGACACCGCAGCGGGGCTGAAGTGAGTGGG
>NW_010191445.1:0-318 GCF_000695765.1 Mesitornis unicolor
ATAACAGCAAAATGTCCCACTTGTTTGAAAAGCCCATTAATAGAAAAAGGGGTCCCCCAGGAACAACTAGGCAGGGATATTCTCCTGGACATTACTGGCAATATGATTTTTCTGAATTACCAAGATTATAGGTATCTTTTGGTGACACCTTCTCAGAATGGCCAGAAGCTTTTCCCTGTTGCACCAACAAAGCTAGGGAGGTAGCCAGGCTATTACTAAAAGAAATAATTCCAAGGTCTGGAGTCCCGATAGGAATGTCCTCTGATTGGGGCCCACATTTTGTGGCAGACATAGTTCAACAGTTAAGTAAGGGTTTGG
>NW_010191445.1:409-672 GCF_000695765.1 Mesitornis unicolor
GCACATAGTCCTGACCGGACCACTTGCACTGGACACCCCTGCTCATCAATATCAACCAGGAAACCTTGTGTACATAAAGATGTGGGGTTCGGAACCTCTTCAGGAGAAGTGGAAGGGACCTTTTCAAGTGCTCCTCATCACCTGCACAGCAGTTAAAGCTGAAGGAGGAGAACCCTTTTCAGAGAAGAGCCACAAGGATGGTGAGGGATCTGGAGAACAAGCCTTATGAGGAGCGGCTGAGGGAACTAGGGTTGTTTAGCCTG
>NW_010191445.1:938-1281 GCF_000695765.1 Mesitornis unicolor
ATATGGTTTAGGGGGTAGACAGGAGCGGTTGGACGTGATGATCTCGGAGGTCTTTTCCAACCGAGTGATTCTGTGATTCTGTGATTCTGTGAACCCTGGATCCACTACACTTGGGTGAAGCCAGCGCCAATGCCAGAGACATCATGGTGGCAAGTAGAATCAACAGATCTACTAATGAGACTGTGAAAACAATAGAGACATTTTAGGTTACGTACCTGATTAATATTTGTATTCTGACGATATGTGTGGGAGTTGGTAATTTTCAAATTACGCTGACAAATGGTATCCAACCAGAAATATTTGGGAACCTTAAGCCAAGGAGGTAACCAACACAACCTCTTTT
>NW_010191445.1:1480-1756 GCF_000695765.1 Mesitornis unicolor
GGTTATTCTTCCAGCTGCACAGTGTGTATATTTCACAATCTGTGTTTCTGGGTGTGAAGACATGACACGCCACAAGCCTGCTCTGATTTGTAATGAAACCCATTATCAAATTTATGCCTGGGCTCATATTAAGCTACCTTTACGATTGTTCTTGCTCTGTGAATGGATGGCTTATGCATATGTTCCCGCTAATATAACTGGGTGCCCATGTTCTATATGGAGATTGGCCCCCTATTGGTAAGTAAAAAGGATCCAGAACACAGAAAAGTTAAAAGG
>NW_010191446.1:0-5098 GCF_000695765.1 Mesitornis unicolor
TCTGTGATTCTGTGATTCTGTGAAGAGGAGGTCCTTGCACTGTGGGCCACTGCAGCAGTGTTGGTGTGACCCTCACAGGAGGGGTCAGTACATAGCCAAGATGGCAGAGGTTGAGCTGGCCAGGACAGAGAGGTTTTGGGCTGGAGGCTGTGAGTGCAGAGGAAGTTCAGTGCTGTGAAATTCAGACTTTGATCTGAAGAAACTGCTCGTAGCTTGAGCTCGCTGGGCTCCGCAGGTCAGGATGCTGGCCTGGACCATCTCTACCACAGATAAAAAGGCTAACCATTTCCTGACCAGGTTTGAGGGAGCTATTCCAGAGGTGACCTCCATCACATGCCCTGGGGCAGTCTCGGTTATTACTGGAGCAGGCAAGAAGCACATCTCTCTCCTCTCTGTGCACCGTGGTAAGGGTCAGTGGGTTTTGCCCTGCCCTGGGCCTCCATCCAGCCCTGCCTCCTCGCCCGAGGAGCCTGGGAGTGACCGCACGGGGATGCCATCTGTGCCCCTCTGCTTTCCAGCTCCCTCCTCTAGCGTTTTTGGGATACACTGAGGGATACACTGGCGTGGGTGTACAATTTCTGGACCCTGATAGACTTGGGCGAAAGTGGGCTTTTCTAAAGCACCTCTGTGTAAGTGTCACAGCTGATGTAATCACTTCAATTAGTATAGTGCAGTCTTGCTTATTTGGACTCATGTGATTACCTGAGAACCAAGGCTGAATTAATTTAAAGAGGGAAAAAAAAGTAGGTGTCTGCATTATAGCTGTGGAGAAAAGTTCAAGGGAAATGTGGACTTCTCCATTGGTTTTCCACAGCAGTATTTCTGGTGTGCTATTTTCCCTCATCAACTTTCTATTTTAACAACATATGGTAAAGCAGCTCTGCCTCAGTGTGGATGTGCAGGTCTCACTGAGCAATGCTCGCTCCCTGGACTGGAGACACCTCGGATTATTTTAAAACAACAGCATTCATAATTGCACTATATGCGGAATCAAGACTAATACAGAAGTGTTACCATAACAACACCACCTCGACATAGTGCTTGCACAAATACCTAACACATCCTAGGGAATGGATTCAATACCCTGTTGGGTGAAAAACATTCATCCTTGGAAGAGTGGACCACTGAAAGTTACAGTGCCCAAGTCATAATTTTGTAGCAGGAAATCCATCCACGAGAAAAGGCTTTAGCAAATGGATTATTAGAATTTTATTGCTATTTTACCTAACCAGTAGCTATGTTACCTACTGTAGAGGCTGTCACCTGCTTGCTGTGTGATGAGTTTCTGGCAGCAGAATAGAGCTCTGTGGTGCTACGCACTGCACAAGCACGGGGCAGCAGGGAAAGAAAAACCTCCCATCTTGCAAAGCTAAAGCTAAAGATGATCCCAACTCACAGCAGGAGGGGAAACAAAACACACAAAGTCATAGTGACAAATAACAAATTATCTCTGTGAACACGTACTTTCTATGAGGAAAAAGTGTATCTATCAAAAATAATCAAACTGGAAAGAGATGTAATGGGAGCAAAGATGAGGGGGGAATAGGGCAGGAAAGACTGTCTGGAAAATTACGAGGGTGGACAAAGAGAGGTGACTCCCCCAGATGAGCTAACAGAGACCTGCTCCTCCACCCTCACACCAGCAGCTGCAGCTGCCTTCAGAAACCCTTTACTGACTTTCATGCTTCACTGTTACTGCAGTTCTCAGATAAAATACCATGTTTCAAAGGACCATTTAGCCTATTGAGAGGTTTAGGGGTAAGGATTCTTTTTTTTTTTTTTTTAGTGAGACTTGTTGGTGGTGTTCAGCATTTTGCCATCTTAATCCCACAAGTTTTTTCAGGTAACTAGGTAGTTACTGTAGAAGCCAGGTAACTAAACACTGTGCAGCTCCTTCCCCCTTCAAAGTAATTCCTCCCCCGAGACTGGCTGCAGTGAGGCAGTCTGCTCATCAGGCAGAGCTATGCAGAATATTTGCTCCCATTAAATAATGACCCAACAAGGTAAACTCCCCCTCCAATCACTGCAGCTTCATTATTCTTCTTTGCCCTGCAAACAAGGCATCAGGCCTTAAGTTTCCTCTAAGTTTCCATAAAGGCTGCTCTCACGCAGATCCCTGCTCTTTCATTTATTCCCAGAAGAACAGTGCTTGATTTTGCTTAGTCCTTCACTGCTATTACAAAAAAATTGCTCAAGTAATTTCTGCTCTGCTTGCTTTGATAGTGATATTCAGCAATGAGATTCTTTGTGTGAAAGAAACCCAGGAAAAGTAGCTTTTCCTAGCATTACAGTTTATTATAGTTAGGTGTTAAAGTCTTCAGCTGAGCTGCTTGCAATAAACACTGCTTATACTCCAGCCTGCATAGGTTCCCACCAGCTTTTCTTTGTCCAGGTTGGCAAGATAGTAGTTTTAGGTTCCCACTGCAGCTAATGGAGAGAAAAAGGCTTTTTAAGAGCTGTGATTTATCCCGCTTAAGATCTGAATCATTCTGAGGTGTCTCTCTTCCCACTAAGTGCAAAGGCACCTCAGGACAGGTGCTCTGCTAGCTGACACAGGTACTTTTTAGGTTGGATGGTGCCTACCCTAAGCTCCTCACCACCTCAACAGATAGGAAAATAAGTGAATGGGAAAGAAAAGCAAGACATGAGACCAGGAGGTAGGCAAGGAGGCTCAGAGAGATCAAACCCTGGCTGGAAATCACACAAGGCACTGGCATGGTAAGAGAATCCAGAGCTCTTGAAACCCATTTCTGTGTGATTGGTATCACAGGGCTCTGCTCTCTGTCAAACAGAAAGAACGTGGTTGTGTATTTCCTTTTTCTCTTCCCTTTCAGTAGTTGCATGTTAATTAAGCACTTATATTTTTCCAGGGTAATTGTAAGACCAGAAACCTCTAAGTCAGATGGAAAGGACTAAACATTTCAGCCAACGTGAAGTAGACAGAAAAATAACATGTGGGGAAAAAAAGAAAACCAACATTGTGCAAATAATGTTGCTGAGGGAAATACAAAAAATCACATGAGAAGGGCAGATAGGGGCATTGTGCAAAGGATAAGAAAGAGAGTTAGGAAGAAGGGAGGGCTGCTAATTTTACTTTGTAAGTAGTACACTTACAAAGGTAGGTAGTAAGTTGGACAATTATCATTCCCATTCCTGCCCCCGCTCCCCGAGGTTTTTGACCCCCGGAGCACAGCCACACAAATGCTTTGCTTCGCACTCTGCACAACCACGAGGGTCCCACAACCTCCGGCAGCCAGGCAGCGGGGACAGGGGGGAAGATGGGAAGCGGGGGTGGGAGCCTTGCCAAATGTATCTGCCACAAAGAACTGAGCTACCCTGCCCACCACTGACCATGAGTTTCTTGCCTCTGTCTTGCTTTTGCTCCCGAGCTGGAAATTTCTGCCTAATTCCTTGTGCTAAATGCCAGGTTAGCTCTTTGAGTGGCTACAGAGGGAGAAACCTCCAAATATTATAATCAAGGGCTAAACTGATTATTATATATGACCAGATCTGATTTTGAAAATACCCCTTCCCTGAGCAGACAGCTGGACTGGATAACCCCCAGATGTCCCTTCCAACCCAGCCTAGTGATTTTCTCACAGGTCACCAGTAAAAGCTGCAAAGATTCAGGAAAACAACTCTTCTATCCCATGGACTACAAAAATGGCATTTCCAACAGTTGCTTCTTTTCATTATCAGGAAAAGACCTAGACTTAGAACTCAGAGGCTCAATGCACCCAAAATCCTGGAGCAAAGAGAAGGTCTCTGCAGGCAGATGGCCAAGCTGCTCAGTGACAGGTAAGCCTTTCATTCTGCTTTTGCTTCAGGATGGTGTACCAGCCTTTTCTCTCCAGTTTATTTGCCTCTTAAGAAAAAAGCCAAAACCAAGGGAAAGATAAGCTATAAATGCTACAGGCCTTGCTTCTGCTGGTCCCTCACAGCAGTCAAGGGGTGACAACTGCAGCATTAGACCAGCAGAGTTTCTTAATTTGTTTTGAAGTTATCTCAGCTGGGACACACACCCCAGCTTTCTGTGTCATTTCTTGGCTGTGTTTATAACTGCTGTACATAAGATACACAGGTGCTCAGCACCTCCAGAAATACAGCTGAAATATGTATGTGCATGCCAGTTTGCGCACTTCAGATTGTTTTCCCCCAGAACTGGGCCACATAGCGGGCTGGAGGCAAACAGAAGAGCATGGGGCTGATGTTCAAAGCTGTAGCCATAGTGCACAGCACAGCTCCAGGTCACAGGCTGAAGCCAGCAGCCCCATGTCCACACAGGGACAGAGGCTTAGACCTCCATGGCACAACAGCTGCTTTTCTGTGGTGCTGGGACCTGATCTACACTGTTACAAGTGCCAGCCTCATGAGGCTACACACATCTCAGCCCACAGCAGCCAGCACTGGGTACAAACACTGGGAACCACCTCCCAGCTCAGCACAGCACTCTTGGGACACAGGTCAAGTCGCCTGACTTGGGAAGTTTTGCTCAGATCATTAAACCAGCGTATTTTGGAGGCATTAAGACTTTATTATCCACCCTTACAAGCTTAACAGCACTTGGCACTGTGCCTCTGTAACAATTTTAGTCAGTGTGGTTAGAGGGGGCTCCTATTCCAGCTGCTATGTTTTAAACCAAACCAAGGCAGCGATCCACGAGCCCAGTCTCACCGAGGCTAGATCAATCTGCCCCCTTGAACACTGGTTGGTGAATTAAATCCTTAATAATGCCAGGAAAAAAGATCTCTGCAGCACAGAAGAACAAACTTTGCTCAAAGGAGGTTATCAGTGAGACCCCAGGAGACCAGTCACTGTGAAGCTTTACTTCATTCCAGAAATGTTTTGGAAGCAATTACTTCATCTTGTTCTTTATTCACGGGATTCGCTTAACTGATGACATTATAGCTCAGTCCATTAAGTAAATGGGTTATATATTTTCTCCAAGTTTTGAGGAAGTAATGTTGCAGCCTCTGTTGCCATCATTGTCAGCAGTCAGTGGGGACAGGGACAGATCTTCATTTGTTTAGTGAGGTTTACCTCTGCTGAGATCTTAAGGATGATATATCTGGCTCTGGGTCTTTTATAACATTTCAGC
>NW_010191446.1:5120-21837 GCF_000695765.1 Mesitornis unicolor
AGCAAGTGTTATTTTCACAAAAATTCCTGGCAGCTGTACCGTTTATTATGAGAGGAAAAAGGATCAAGAAAAATTGGCATGTCATTTCTTAAATGAATTTATACCCTCATTTCCTTTAGAAAATGAATCCATGCTCCATCCAGCCATTTTCCGTCAGTTTGCAGGGGCAAAGTTTGCAGAGCACAATTGAAATACACAGTTAGAGCACAGGCCAGTGTGCCATATATGCCTTTCATAATAAGATCCTCCCCCACCCTTGCTGCCGGTAGCGCTTATAAAGGTTTTATTTTCCATCAGTTAGCCATGCAGTAGGTCTTAAAAGTCAGCAGCAGCTCAGAAAATAAACAAGGACACATGATCAAAAGTCTGGTCACTGGGGCCAAAAGGACTCTGAGGACTGCAGGAGCCATCACCCCGCTACAAGCTCACCCATCCCGGGTCCCCATGCTACGGGAGGAGCGTGCATGGGGGTAGCGCACCGGGTATTTCTTTTGTCTCGCTTTACAATGCCTCGGTATCCCAAGGAGGAGGAGATTTGCCAAAAGATAAGCAAATCCAGGAGCCAGTAAAAAGCACCGCTTTTGGGAACTGTCACAGAATGCTGTCAGTTAGAGGAAGCTTCTTCACATAAAATCTCCAAAACAACCTCTTCCTCCTCCACATCCATCCGCCTCCTCCGAGGGGTGGTGGTTAATACGCTAAATACAACACAGCCACTTGGAAAGCACTTTTCATTTTGAGTCACCACCTTGCTATTTTTGCAGCCGCAAATACAGACTGGTGGAGTTGATGTCATTAATCTGGTACGCGCAGGAACAACCTGGGGAGCCGGGCTTGGAGTTCCGAGGAAAAACAGGCTCCCGGGAAGTGTCTTCTTGGGAAGTCAGGATGCAAAGTATCAGTGCCAAGGAAAGGAAGGAAAAAGAGGATAATAGCACCACAACGTCATTTCTGGCTGACTCCAGTTTGTGTTTTAAACCATTATCAAATTAGGAAAAAGGAAAGGGGTTGGGGAGGGGGAAGAAAAAAGGGGAAACATTTCATTTGCCCCCAGCATAAAAGGTTTTGTTTTGGATACAGCTTTTTAATTCTTTTAATCTGGAATCTTAAAAAACACTCAGGAAAGAAATTTCAACCCCTAAAGTTATTTCAAAATGAAAAATCAAAGGTTCCTGTTTCAGCAAAAGGCTCGCTAGGACTGGGTGGCAGACTGGGTGGGAATGCCAGACATCAGTCCCTGGAAGCCTGACAAACACAAGGGAGAGCCTGAACGCAACAAAGCTGGGACACGAAGCCCACAGAATCTCCTGATGATTTGGGTCAACATATGGCTCAATGCACCATTTTTGGCCAACCTCAATGTGTTCCAGTCTTCAGGGTAGCGTAAGTGATTTTCTCACATCAGAAGTGGAGAGCACTGATGGCACTGTGGAAGGGAAAGCTCCTCTCGTCATTCCTCATACACATTCCTGTATAAATGGGGTGCTAAAGTGCTGTTTACTGAAGTAACATCTGACCTACGGCTCTCCTGGACCTACTTAAAGCTCAGAGGAAGTGTCCCGATTGGTATTTTGGCTTTTGCATGAGAAAGCAGCACAACTGGTGTGAGGCAGGGTCCCTCAGTCACAACAGTGTCAGCCCGAGCGCGAGACATTTTCCCTGACAGGGTGTTGGGTCTGCACGTCCGCAGGCTGATGTCAATGGCACTATTATGATTTCACCCAGCCTTGCTGCTCCGGCTGCAGCTTCCCTCATTCCCTGAACAGCAGGGAAGGTCTAGACTGGAGCTACAAAGATTTCCACATACACACACACACAGACAAACACTTTTTTTTCCCTGTCCTGCCAGTTCCACCAACCATGAGAGCAATCCACAAAGCATACGAAGGCTTTCTTTTCTCTGCCCTGCTTGGCTGGCTGTTCTTAGCCTGTCTGAATGACTCTGCTAGCCTAACCATGAACGTACATCACGCACATTTGAGCCTCTGCTGTAGAAGAGTTAAAATCTGTGAGAGAAGAAATGCATGCTTCAAAGGACCAGTGAAAAACAATTATGCCCACACTAGAGGAGAGGGCAGCTGTGGGACCGAGAGGGACAGTTCAAGGCTGGGACTAGATAGACAAGAAGAGAAATTTCCCTGAATGCCAGTTTTTTCTTTATACAGGAGACTGGCATCTGCATTTGGATCTGAGCTCCACTCCTGTCCCTCTCAGGAGACTGACAGACACGCTGGGTCCGAAGCCTCCAAATGTGGGGCATTGCCGAGGTGCACACCCCACACGGAGGTGCTTCATACGGCACAGTTCACCCAAGCACTGTGCTGCTGCCCCACTGCATAGCAAAGGCTTCCTCCAGGATGGGAAGGAGCTGCAGTCAGGGGTCATTTATTCAGCCAGAAGAGAATCCAGCATCTGACTTTGCTATGTGCTGGGTTGGGATCTGTCTATTTTGCACCAGAGGAGCAGACAAAAATGACTGAAGCATTACAAGTCCTCCACAGTGCTCCCCGTAGGCAGATGTTCTCCTGCTGTGTACTTTGTGTCTGCTCTGGTGAGCCCAGCAGCATTGGAGAGCTCAGCCGTGCTCGCAGCTCCCTCCTCACCCAGTGCAAGGATGAGCCCTGAGCCTGCACAGCAGCTGCTGTCCCCAGGGAGGGAACCATGGGAACAAAAGCCAGGAGGGAGAGATGGGCCAGGTGGGAGGAGAACGGCTGCCTTCAGGTCCTTGAGCAAACCATCTCTCAGTTTGATGAGCTTTAGATTGCCTCTGCACAGAGAGTGCCTTCGTACATAGAAATAGGTGGAGAAAGACCAAGGATGCAAATAACCTGAGCAGGGATTTGCCCTGGTGCTGTCAGGATGCTCAACCATGAGCTTTCATACAGCAGAGACCAGCGTTGAGGTTGCTCCAGCTTGGGCAAGCTTGAGAGCAAGAGGCCACAGAGCTGCTCCAAAGCACGGCCAACAGCCATGGGAACGGGAGCTCCGAGGGGGCCCGGAGCAGGCACAGCACTGAGCGCCTTGGGTGCAAGGTGTGTGACAAAGCTGCTCAGCAGCCTGGGCTAATGCTGGGACATCTCCTGTGCGATGTCACACTCTGCTCTACGAAGCTGCTCAAAAATCCCAAAAGATGAACAAAAAAAAACCCCCAAAAATAAAAGAAAAGCAAGGTCAGAGAAAGTAAGAGAAAATGCTGCACTGATTCACATCTGAGAAAAGCAGCCATGACCAGAGGCATTTTTAACAGAAGATACCATGTCGGCAGACTTGGCTGCTTTTAAGTTAATTTCCTTGGAAAGGGCTGATTTTAGTGTAGGCAACAACATAAACGATTTGATAATCATCTGACTTTTACAATCTTAGGGCTTAAAAAGAAAATAAAATAGGGGAAAGGGACAAACATCCTTGCACAGGAGAGGAGGAACACAAACAACAGCTGGTTTGGCTTGTATTTGGTTTTCAGTTTTTCTTAAGAAAAAGTAGAAAGGCATGTAAGAGTGAATTATATTAATGAAATATCAATTTAAAATATTAGTACACTGTAAGAAGAATAAACCATTCAATCTCCTGCTGTCCCTGCTTTTCATGAAGTACTTTTCCCTGTTTTCAGACTGTAATACAAAAGGAGAAATCAAAGATTTCTTCTCTCTGCCCTTACTCGGTGTGCACTTCCAGTCCAGTGCAGTAGTTCCAGTTATTCTTAAAAAAACCTAAACAAATAAAACCCTTCAGGAAATGAAAATTAAAAGAATACTTGTTTCTTTTAAAGATCCCTCTTCCTCTGATATGTTTAACAAATTTGCATCAGGTGCTACATTTGGCATCAGCTGCTATTGTATTGGTGAAGATTTGCTTTTCTAGTTGAGTTTGCACAATCCCTATCTCACAATGGTGCATGCCAACAATTTTGGTGCTGGAAAACACAGAAATAAACACAGGAACAACTGTTCTCCATTACTGCATAGTGACCAGAGAAAATGATTTTTACCTCACCTCCCTTTCCTAATGACTCACACCCTCCAAAATCACATAATCTAAAGTCCATGTAACCTGCTTTTCCTCTTGAAGTCACTTCTTTTTTTCCCTCTCCAACTAACCAACTTCGTAAGAAAAAATTTGCATCTCAGTCCTTTTTATTCTCTCTGATAAAAGTGATCTGATCTCCATGAGAAGCAATAGAGAAGTCTCCAAAGGTTTCCATTCATTTATTTGAAGTTCAGCTGAACCTTTAAACGTCCCAGCCTTCTGCCTAATCCCCAACAAGCTCACATTTCCCCTTTACCCTCCATGGGCTTGTCTACAGGGAAATATCTTCACAGAGCAGCTGTACTAGAATGACTAATCCACTATAGGGAGTCCAGTAAAATACCCTGCCTGGATATTGTTCTGGAATAAAATTTACCTTATTCTGGAAACATGCCTCTGTGCAGACATGGCTTTTATTCCATTCTTTTATCCTATGCAGGGATTTATTCTGCTGCAGCTTGCACGGAGCAGTTACTGGGACACAACTACAGCGGGAAACTTCCCTGCACAGGAACGCTAGGAAGGACAATCTGCCCAGTACGGACCTGAGAGAGCATAAACTGCAAATAGAGATGGGTTCCTTTCCTCCCTGAGCTGTTTCATTCATTACTGTCATTAACCTTGCTTAGCATCAGCCCAGTTCAGCGAGGGCTTTGGAGCAAATGCTTGCAATATTGGACAAATCTGGTTCCACCAAGGTTAAAGATCATCACCTCTGCTTCCATTAAGTGTAGAGATCTGTAAGCTTTTCAGACATATGGCTACTCCTAGATGTGCTTTTCCATGTCTGTATCTATCTAAGGGATGGTTTTGGTGGGCTGAGGTCTCTAGTTCCTGGCCAGTCCTCTGGCCCTTTCCTGATGAAAGCTCAGCAACAGTAGGCCTTGGTGAGACCCCTTACAAGCTCCTCTGGAGACAGGTGATTTCCCAAGCTTTTTTCTCATTCTAAACCATCACTAATCCTCAAAACTCAGAGGAACCCATATCCCACTGTGGCATATGCCAGGACCCTTTGCATGGTCAGGTGGGGAGAGGCAGGGAAGGACCCAGGCTGCTGCGTTAGTGTCGGCACCAGCTCTGTCACCTCATTCTTTTGGCAAGTCCTTCCCACCCTCGTGCTTTGGTTTCCAATTTTTTTTTAAATACTGCTTTGGGGATTAATTAATTGATGAATATAGAGAGCCTGGAAAGTGTAACGCACTACACAGGAGTTAAGTGTTATAATTAGGAGCAATTCTGATCTTGATTACAATGAGGTAAAGCTGGAAGACCTACAACACAGAAAGATGTAAACTGATAAAAAAAAAGATCAGAATCAGGGTCTTATGATTTTAGATGTAAACTTAGGCAGATTCCCTGCTGAGTTACATCTGCAACTGTAATAAGATCATGGAACATGACATCTTGTCATTTCAGTAAGAGATATAGGGAAAATGCCCTTTAAAAAAATTAAACAGGAAGGAAATTTTTAAAGTGTTTTCTTTGGCTCTGAAACATATGCCCGGGGAGAAACTGTTCTCAGCAATGCAGTGGATCTTGAAATATTTACTGGGTCTGGCATTTAACATAATCTTTCTTGTATAAACGATATAGAAAAAACACAGATTATCTTAGACTGCAATCTAGTGTGAGGATGAGACGATATTTTAATAGGGCTGCATTCATCAACTGTAACAAGAGAGGGAATGTGCTCCAATCCAATGTGCCCTGTGGGCAATGTAAATAAGAGCAAGTGACTTGGACCATCAGATAAGTACAGCAACGGGAAGTAGACAGACAGACAGACAGACAGACTGCTGGGGAAGGCAGGCAGTTTGGGGAAGGTGATCTAAACAGGTCAGGTATGGTACCCATCGCTCATCTTACCAGGATCCCATCCTCTCACTCCACACCCCTAAGTGCGCCCAACAAGGGTCCTCCTGGAAATCTGAATTTCTTACTTGGCTTGTAGTGGGATTTGCACGTCTAACTAATGACAACACTATTTACAGAAGTAAATTAATTTTTTAATTATGTTTTTTAGTAGCCAGTAGCTACTGCTTTGCAGTTTTGTTTCTGTCCCTGTTGGATGCACCATGAAGTGGTGCCCTGAACCTCCAACCGTTCTTCCAGTGAGATTTGAGTTTGACCACGCAGCTGGCAAGGGCGTCAGGATGCATGCAGCTGAGCCCTCAGCCACACATTTGGTTGCAGACCAAAATCAGAACAGGGCGGTACATTTCAGAGCCACAAGAATATCCCTTCAAGATTTTCCAACACAAGTTTGGAGAAAGAACAGCAAAGACAGAAAGGCCCGAATCCTCAATTACTATCAAATTTGCTGACAGATTTATTCCTGGGAACAATATACCAACTTTCCGTCACCCCAGGCTTTCAGGCTGAACACTGGTAATTGTACAAAAAATGGAAAGTCATCATATACAGGCAGCCACAGTAAAACTGAAATACAAACTCTCCAAAGAGGACTTGTGTTGGAGCACATCTTTATTGAAAATATCAGAGAAATCAGTGAATTATTTGTGACCTTGGGCAAGTTGCTTAATCTCTCACTAGTTCAGACAGGCAGTCACACTCACACTGCAACCACAACCACCTCCTCACTCCTCCTCCCTGCAGAAGGGGACGGGGTGTGGGAGAATGACTGAGCGTACATTTTTCTAAACATATTCAAAGGTCTAAATAAAACATGAAGAAATTAAAAGGTAGCTCATGGTCTGCCTTGTCTTTAGACAGGGACATATGAGTGACCCCCTGCTGGATCTCTCAAGGTTTTGAAGTTTAAAGGTCCCCTAACCTTCCCAAAGCCATCCCAAGACTCTCTTGCACCCATCTGCAGAGAAAACAAAAGCCCATAGACACCGATTGTTCATTAATTTTCTTTTCTTTTCCCACAGTTTGTTTGCTAGCTTGTCTGTGTGGGAAGATGGAGCAGGTTTTTATTATTTTCTAGTAATTGCTTGATCCACCTGTTACAGGGACCATAGGCAGATGATGGAGCCTAAGCTGAATGTCACCGATCTGTAAGGTCCATAAGTGCAGTGTCGGGACACATACACCTGCCCCCAGCCCCATCGATGTCACCCCACACAGACACCCTTTACTTGCCATTTCAGATGAACAGCACAGCAAACACTGAACAGCTACAGCATGGAGGTGGTACTCTACTGAAACCCCAACAACTTATATCTCCACTAGGCATTAAAAACATGCCACAAGAGTGGCTGCCCCAGGTGTGACCAGCTGTCCTGCGGGCAGGGCTAACACAAACACCCAGGAGGCACACTCACTGCCATCGATGAAGCCAGCTCACATACATAACTAAGACAACCAAGCAGCTTGCACAAGGAAGACCTGCTTCTATGGTGAGGTGTATGGCCATGGCTCTGCATCTGCTGGTGCAGTTCCCAGGGGCTGGGTGGCCTCAGAGGAACCTTTCCCTTTTCCCAACCGTGGGATGGGCAGCAGCCAGATCAGCGCACAACGTGATTTAGCTTTACCTTGAACACTAACCATCCTATCCAGACCTCCCTGCCTGCCTGGCACTGCTGGGGGCAAAGCGCTCTCCCCATGTGCCCGGCCACTGCCCCCCATCGGGAGCTGGGCGCCTGCAGAGGTCCCACCACACCAGTCACATTCCTGTGTTTCCACATGGACCTGCATTGCCAACCCGGTACAAAATAGCAGCACCAAGTGCCTGCAATTTGGCTTCTAATTATCACCCTGACTTCAGCAGTTCAGGTAACCATTTTCAAATCCCTGCTAATCGCTATTAATTTGTGCACACAGCAGCGCAACTCGATATACAGTGGGGTGGCAGAGGGCAATGCCTGGTTTTCAGGTCCTAATTTTATCTCACTTCAAAAAGTGAGATAAAACCTCCAAGGTTTTGACTTCTTCAGATCCCCTTGTTAGGAAGTTATGAGAAAACATTTGTGGTCAGGTGATTTCCTTTTGCCCTAGACAGCTGTCAAGAGCAGCAGAATGGCCTACGGCAAAATGTGATGTGAGTGCAAGGAGTGTCTTAAGCCAATAAGTTAAAGCGACGGATAGAGAGCTGGAGGAAAAAAATGAGCCAGTAATTGCTGAAAATCTTCTTATTCTGCTAAATTTATTTAGACAAATTCAATGGCCCCTCTTCAAGCCTTCATCCTTCTCCACGCCTTAGAAAAGAACCTTATTAATCATTTTGCTTCTATGGTTTAATTATCCTAAGCATCAGCAGTACAGATCAATGCTTGGCTCTCACAGAACAAATCCCAGCCCTCTCCCAGACTGCAGCATCCCGGCAGCTCCTGCTGCAGCAGGAGCAGGCACAGCTTCGCAGGCAGCCGAGCCCAAAAAGGATTTCAGTCTCAGCGAGCAGCAGTCAGCACAGGCTTGCCCCCAGGTCCCCCCGTGCCAGCCAGATCAGGGCTGCCTTTCTCTCCCACTGCAAGTCAGCAGGCAGGAGCCTTTCAGGAAGTTTAAGCATCTCAAAAGCATTTTCACAAATTACATTTTGGAAACTGGGAGATCAGCTGCTACTTAACATCCTCAAGCAGATTTGAGGAATGCCACCAGGTTCTTAAGAGCCCTGACAACACCGCCAGGTGAATCAAACTGAAAGTATCTGTTGCCTGTATGTTGTTTGGAGTACAAAAGGATTAAAAATCTGTTTATTACACCCTGCTAGTTCTGCTAGAGGATTCATTTAATGATTAGTCTTTATTGAGAATGGATGAAAAGTCCCCATCAAATGCTAAAGAAGGAGGAGGTAGAAAAATGGATTAGCAACTCCAAGATGATTGTCACAGAACATGTTTGCTCTTCTTGAAAAAAAAAAATCTCAGTTTTGATAAACAAATGCACATCTCACCTGCAAAAAACATTACCAACTGAGAGAAAAATCTGTTCGAATAGTCACTATTTTCAGTGACATTTTTGGGGGAGGGACTTTTGTCTGTCAAATTGAAAAGTTTGGGAGAGACAGGAAAGGAGGGAAGGGGCGTTTAGATTTGATTTGACATTTTGGCAAGCAGTAGTTGCAATGGATGAATCCTTGGCTCTGGACATGAGTAACATCCATTGCTGTGCATAAACATGAACCCACATAGTCTGCAAATCGCTGCTTTTGGATTGATGGTGTTCAGAGCCACAGCGGGGGATCGGGCAGCACCTGCCTGTGTAGGATGGGGTTTCTGGCTGCACCCCTGCACTGAGGCACCCAGCACAGGGCCCGTGTTCACCTCCTGTGCTATAACCCCAACCACACACCACCCACTGTTTCCCTGCAAGTTTGGACCCCTCTCATAGCGCGTTTCATTTTGCTAAGCAAATGTTTGCAACACAGATATAATTACTATTCTCTCTGGTAGCCTTTGTGCTCCAAATAATTTTACTGGAGTGCTCATTCTCATTCAATTAAAAACTTAAATTATGTTTATAATAATAATAGCAGGTTTGTGGGGTTTTTTAATTGAGACACTTAAAATTCAGCTTTTGCTTCTCTCCTGCTAAATGAATGTGCACAGAGCTGTCTTTGGAGGTCTCAGTCTGAGTCTTTCAAGAGGTATAAACTGAATATAGACTGGCTGGTTATCAGATAATATTTTACACAAAGACTGAATCTTTATTTAATAGTCAGAGTCTTCTATTGATTCATGCAGTCAGTAATGGTGACTAAGAGAGCTGTGATTCATTGGCACCTGTTGGTATCTGGGGTTTGAGGTTTCTTGTCACTCTTTACACCTCTTCCTCTGCTTCCCCTAAACACAGACCTTTTTAATTATTTTTTTTTTGTTAATACAAAGCAATAAAACAAGGAGTCTATTGTTTTGGCAGTTGCATTACAATTGTAGTAAAATCCATACCTTACCATGTGTCATACCTGCAGCTATTTCAGAGCCATCTGCAACTTCCTAAAACCTCTCAAGTTCAACTACCATACTATTTGTCTTTATTTTTTTCATCAGATAGGAAATATGAGGTGAAGTCAAGCATATGGACTATAAGAAAACAGTGTATGATTCATGACAGCTACAATGCTGAAAAATTAGCTATTTCTTGTTCCTTTTATACGTGTACAGACACAGTACCCTGCCTAGGTTTTTTCCCCCAGTTTTTAAAAAAATAAAATTAAAAAAGTAATGTCCATATGTAGCTGGTAACCGTACCTCTGAACCAGCCAGTAAAAAGAATTAGCAATGCAGGAGTCTCCACAATTATGAAAAAAACCCCCCAAAAATCCTCACCAAACAAAACCCCCATGCACTTTCAGAGCAGTGCAGTAGTTATTTCTCCATGCATAAGCACAGGCAGGTCATACAGGCTGTGGTACTGAAGCTCTGGAGGCACCCCTGTCCCTACAAAGTCACTTCAGAGTTTCCTAGCGAGGAGCAAGGCCCTTCAGCAGCACTGTTTGCAGGCACCGGCTGACTCTAGACCCAGCGTCCATTTTTGCATACAGGGATGGTTGCATCTCTAGGAGCACTTGGCCCAGGGCCTGGAACAACGCCACACAAGCCATTTTTGGTGAATGAACCTTTGCCAAATCCTCTTGGTCATGCTCCCAGAGATGCAGACACTAATGGTCTCAAGCTTTGCTCTTAGTGGTCTGAAATCATTACCTTTAATGGCAAATCTCTCACTCTTTGATGACTCTTTAAGAGGTGCGTACAGCCAGTGACAAAGACACAGATCTTTCTCCTGGGGAGCCTCCCTGGCTCCTCAAACCAGCTTTGTACTTCCACTTCCCCCAGTCATCCTCCTGCAGAACAAGATTATGAGCATCAGGCTTGAAATCTTGACCTCGTTAAATCACATCTGACTTCTACCTTTAGTGTCAGTGGGGTCAGGATTTCATTGTAGGCCCTATTTCCCCAGGTCTAACTAATAGCAGAGAGACCTTCACCTGGGGTAAAGCTGGGTTACTGCAGGATTTAATTCATTAGTGGGTCATGATTTGACACTTACAGATACACCACTGATTGCTTCTATGGAACTGTAAGCCCAGTAAAACCTGAGTATTTGACATTCAAGCTCCAAGTCCACTCAGACCAAAACCACTATTTCTTTCTTTTATTTTATTTCTTTCTTTATCTTTTGCTTCGCAATCCACCTTTAAAATCTTTTTTCCCTTGGAGCCTGTCAAAGCTGCCTCCCCAGGGCTCTCCCCTATTGTGCGTGTCCTCATGCAGTCCCTTTGTAATAACCAAGCTGTGCAGTTGATGCTCAGACTGAATTAGAAAGCAGGCTTGCGTCTGAACTGCAAACATACCTCCAGCCTTATTTTTCTTCCCTTAATGTATTCCAGTCTATGCCTGGGTAGTTAAAATCTTCAATTCCTACCACTCTCTCCTTTTTACATGCCTGTTTTATTTGCACAGTCATTTCACAGTCCAGTTGTTCCTTCTGGTCAGGTGGCCTATAAAATATTTCTATTACTAGTTTACTCTCTGAAACATCTCCAACTGCAGCCCATAATGACATAGCAGCCCCATTCCAGCTTCTCTCAGATCCCCACTTTCAAAGGCTAATAAATCCTTTTCCTTCTCAGATAGCTCTCTCTTCTCTCATTCCCTTCTCTTCCTCCCCAAACAATCTAAACAATCTCTACTCTTTAATGTTAATACCGCTGTTATCTTCTAAGGAAACTGCAGCTCCCTCCATACCTATTTCCCAATGGGCAATGCCTACACGCACGGCTAAACTCCCAGCATCCACGCCAAGGCACAACAGTACATGTCCTCCTCTGCCCGTTCCCTGTACAAATATGACCTCTTCCTGACCGCATCTGGGACTGATGGCTTTGACATCCCTGGTCAGAGTAAGCACGGCTGGTTCTTATTTCTGTCCATCATCCTGCAAGTCTCCTCTCCACCAACTGCTTCCAATTTGTCTGAAAGGGAGGATCTGTTTAGAGTCAAGGATTTCTACTTTTTAATGCGTTTCTTCCACTGTATCCCATAAATATATTTAACTAGTTTTCTTCCACTCCTATTGTACGAACGATCCTTCCATCGGCGTTGTGCTGTAGACTGGTAAGATGAACCTAGTGCTTGGGATTGAAACTCTACCTTGTCCTCCAATGCCTTAAATTCCTCCAACTGCATTTTCTTAGCACATTTCTGCTGTGGTGGCCAAGTGTTCAGTAGCTCCCAAGGTTCTTCTGCCCAGCCAGGTCTCTGCAGCTGTTTCAGGTCCTCATAGTCCTATGAGGACAGACACAGCTTTGAGCAAAGCCATGGCCTCTCTCTCGCCATATCCCAACCACTCAGCAGGTCGCTCACATGTGTCCCATGGAGAGGTGTGACCAAATGCTTTCCCATCTACACACTAAATCTGTGTGAGGACACTGCAGCACAGCCTCGCTGTGAGCTGCAAAATGCCCTCCTGGGTTCAGCCTGCTGGGAGCTCTATATAGGATGTCCTAAGCAAGATTTTCTAAAGGACCCAAATGAGGAGTTCATGAACAACTCAAACTCCAGAGCTTCCCAAATGATGCTCAGAACATCCCTGGAAGCTGGGGTGTCCATGTTCTTTTGTCATCACTGATCTGAGAAACTGTAAGAGACAGCCAATCCCCACACATGGGAAAAAGTCAGAGGAGATAGGAGTGTCTTAGGATTCACTCCCATGTGCCAAGGGTTACTAATGTGTTTTTAAGCACCAGGCCAAAGTTTGAGGAAATTTACTCTACACTAAACTTAACTATTCTAAACAGGAAATCTGGCCCCAAAATTATTTAGTCCTACGGTGACTGTAAAGTGGGATATAAATGTATTCATAGTAGTGATCTGGAGAAGAGCTTGGGAGCGATGCAAAGGGATGCAGCCAGCACAGTTCACAGCACCCAGCAATCCACCCAATCCAACTTCTTATTTGCCAAAAAGGAAGAGAAAAGCAATTTCCTTCTTTTCTTCTTTTGCAGTCCTGTGACTGGAGTCTCCACACAGTCCCGTGGGGCTACCTGGAGCCCAGGGATTCAGCTGTATTCTGCACCATAGGAAAGCTCTGGTAATACTCTGGTTACTACAGGTACAGAGTTCCACACCCACAGCCACCACCACTATGCTACATCCAGCCAAGCAGCCAAATGGTTTAGAGCCAGGCCGTGGTCTGAAAGCCAGTAACATACAGTTCTGGGAAATCCCCAAGGAGACCAAATGCAGTGAGCGTCCACCATTCTCCTCTGTCTCATGGGCTTTTCCAGTTTCCCAGCTATAATCAGTGCTAGTTTTGCAAACTGGGCCCCACCTGAACCTGTCAGGCTGCCTACAGAGGCACCACAGGCCTCAAGCCCAGTAGCTGCACATCCGGCTGTGTGACAACAGAGCTGCTGGTAGTGTAGAGCCTTCAAATCCCTCTCTTCTGGCCCCAAGGAGCTTGTGATGTTCCTAGCAAGCACACAACATAGGTGAAACCTCTAGAGCACAGAACTCCGTATCTCTGTGACATTCTGAGCAGAAGGACTTGGCTGGAGCAACGGCACTCCAGTGCAACTGGAGAGAGGACTGGGTTTACCAGCCTCTTAGCCCATTTGTGTGAAGCTGGAAAGATCCAGAGCACATCTTTTGTTATAAATATTGGAAAAGCTTCCATTGTGGTTTCCCATTCCTGGAGTTGATACATTTTGTTGGGCCTTAAAATACAGCAATTGGACTTGGTCTTAACTGAGTCAGATGAATCCCACTATTACCCTAAGCTCATTAGCATAAAATTTGAGTCCCTCTCACTCCTCTTCTGACTTCCAGTCGAAGTTCCTAAAAATCTGTGATTCTGCTTTTCTTTGCAAGCCCCTCTCCCCCCTGCCAAAAAAAGGCTTGGAAGAAGTTTCAGGAGAAGTTCTGAACAAGGACTGAGTCACGCTTGCCATGGTCACACATCTTGCATGAGAGATCAAACATAAGACTCAGAGTCAAGAGCTGGTAAGGGGATCCTGCCACTGACTTCATATGTGACTGAAACCAATTAATTTTACCTCTTTATAACTTTTCTCATCTTAGTTACTAAAGATAATCCAAACCCATACATTTTCTGATATAAAATTTGCTGACAATCATGAACGGCCCTCAGATAGAAGGGTGAGTTTCTTAGTAGCTATCTTGTCACCCAATAAAAATAAATTATTAAAATGTGTTTTTTCTCATCCAAAAAGGAATTTCTACCAACATTATGAGAACAGAGTCAATACATCAGGACAGGTCATGAAGCTCCTGTGCCCTACAGCATCCCTGTAGCAATGTGTGACACAAGTACGTGCACTTGGGCTATTGCAGGGACACACCATCCGCTTTCCCAGCCCGTTGCACAGACTGTCTCCATTCCAGAGTGGTGAACCACATCTCAGCTGCTGAAAGAAGTCACCCTAGGACACTGCCAGGAGGAGGTGTGGTGGCGCAGGGCTGAGCAGCACTGCCCGCTCTGTGCCCTGCTATTTGCCCTTCTCTTGTGCAAACGGTACAGTTTGCTAAAAAGCACATCAGAGCAATGCTGGGCGGCTGTAATTCTGTGCAGAGACCCCAGCATTTGTGGTGTAGGGCATATAGACACAGCTTCACTTGGTAAATGACACAGTTAAACAAGGTAAATCAACAATGAGGGAGAGGATGAGAAAATTATATTGACTGTAATGTTTACAAACACTCGTCACCTTCCAACTCACTGACGAATTGGTAATTTTTTTGCTGGAAGAAAAGATCCCTCTTGCTTTAAAGAAAACTATTTGATGAGGCACAAGGGAGACAATTAAACATTTAATTCAGTTTGACCTGCTCTGTCATTACAGCTCTTTGTTTCCCCATCTCTTTCTTCTACTCTGACCTTTAGGATGTGGTACTCCGTGGGTTGTTTTTATTTTTTTATTTTTTTTTACCAGGTCAGATCAAACAGATCCTGTTTCCCAAAGATAACACAAATGCAGAATATTGATGCAGTCTTCCCCTACTGTGTCCCTTTGCCTCCCTTTCCCTCTTCCCCCAGTTTCCCCCGCACCCCACATCTCCCCCTCCCTTGCCAGCCAAGCTCATTTGCACAAAAGCACACCGAGTCCCCACTCAGCAGCCCACCTTGAACAAAACACTCCAGGACTCTTGAACCAGCAGAAGTGCTAATCAGGCAGGGCCCTGCGCTGTGTGCTTCTGCAGTGGTTGCCTGGCATAGAAATGGGCTGTCTGGCCGCAGCTATGAGGTAACGTCTGGCTTTTTTGCCAAGCTGCAGAACTAGTCAGACACTCCCTGGAACAACATTTCTTCAGAAAAAAAAAAAGAAAAAAGAAAAGTTAGGCAAGAAATGATCTTCCAGAAACTTCCTTGCATCTTTCTGTGTGGGGTTTTCTTTTTTTTTTCCCTGTGGGTTTGCTATTTGTTTTTGGTTTTTTTTTGTTGAAGTTATATAACCAAATCACTTAGAATGCAATGGGTTTCATCAGCTGATTCGGGGCAGTAATCTTATGAAACTGATTTCTCACATTTACTAGGCAAACTGGAAATTTGGAAAAAGGGAAAGAACACACACACACACACACACAAAATATATACACACACAGATGTGCCCCACTCTTTTTCCTGCAACACTGCCTAAACCTATCAGCTATTTTTGGATGCAAACTGAAATAGAGCAATACAAATTCAAGCAAGGCAGAGCTAACCTGCATCTGCAGCATCTTTTTTTGCAGTGCTGCCGATTAATCTAATTAACCAGTTAAAGGAATTTTTTGTTACACTGCAGCAGCAGCAGCCCTTCTCCTTCCCTTATAAATTCCTTATTTACCGAGGTTGCACAGTATTCTTGATTCAGCCTATTCTGCTTTTTATAACATCACTGACAACTTGATTTTTTTTCCTGAACGGCAGAAAACATATAGTTCATTTTTCTGCAGTGAAAGTTGAGAAATAATCTGAACTGAAGAGATATGGCTGTTCCTTTGGCATTTCAAGCTGTGGCAAACAGAATCTCTTGTATTAAAGATGTGTATATATGCATCAGTCAAAAATTTTGACTTGTCCCTAGGTGACACCCTTCAAAGAGTTAATTCTTGAGAAGCAGCAGCTTTGAAAAGGTGCAAGAAGGAATGTCTTGTCCTCAGGGTAAGACCAGCCAATGAAGCCGGGTGCCGGTGATGTAATGCTTCAAACCTGGTGCATCATTGGTTCTGGAGATATTAGACTTGATACGATTTTGGAGAGTTTGCAGTTTTTGCAGAAGAGCCTGTAAATTTCCCTGCATCAAGGACATTTAACTTCAGTCCTCCAGTGTTCTTCAGCCGGGGCACGTCTCGCTGGTAGAAGTTTGCTCTGATGATAACACTTGTGTCTTGTGTCTTGTCGGTAGTGTTTAGCTATTCTGCATCCTGCTCTCTGGGAGGCATTTCTCTGAAGTCAGACTGTGCTGGAATTACTTCTCCAGCCTGCCCATGAAATTGAAATGAATTTTTAATAAAAAGCAGTTGTTTTTTCTCTGACTCACCTCTGAACTCTTAATTGTTTCAGGCACCAACTTCAATTCCCCCTGCTTCTATTACCTTCCCAGGTTTTCATCTGCCCAGTCTTCTTTTTGTAGCTGATTACTTCATGAGGAGATGGCTGATGATGTCTTAAATGAAACTCTCCCGTCTGGGCTTGCTCTAGAGGAATCTGCTTAAACCACCATAGCATCAGCCAGCTCGGGAGCACGTGTCCTTTTGCCTGCCAAGGTCTCATGCTGCAGCACTTG
>NW_010191446.1:21856-27564 GCF_000695765.1 Mesitornis unicolor
CCACTGCAGTGCACTGAGGGGTTTGTTTGAGCTTCAGCCATGATTCAGTCACAAGATCGTCTGAGATTCTTATCCCTTTCTCTCCCCCTCCAAAATGAAATAGAGAGTCTTGCACAACCTACAGGGACGATGAAAGCTTTTGTCAAAGAGGAGGAAAAGAGGAGCTGCAGGAGATGTTACCAGGCCGTCTTCCCCAGGGCCCCTGGAAGTGCACTGAGGGGTTTGTTTGAGCTTCAGCCATGATTCAGTCACAAGATCGTCTGAGATTCTTATCCCTTTCTCTCCCCCTCCAAAATGAAATAGAGAGTCTTGCACAACCTACAGGGACGATGAAAGCTTTTGTCAAAGAGGAGGAAAAGAGGAGCTGCAGGAGATGTTACCAGGCCGTCTTCCCCAGGGCCCCTGGAGATGCGGCACTGGCGATGCTGAGGTCAAGGCAGCGGCACAGGAAGCCAAATCCAGCCCGCAAATCTCTGGAAGCTCTGAGCAGAGCGACTCGTCCTTCCCCTGGGCACCCCGAGGAGCCCTGCCAGTTGCCAGAGGCCAAAGATCACACAAGTGTGGTGGAGAATAGAGCCGCTCCAAGATACAAACTGCTTAGCACTTCTGAGGTTTGCTTCTTTTCCAAACAAAAACAAGAACCTGAAATTCCCTAAAAATTATGGGTAGCTACAATTTTTGCTCAGATTTTTTTTTTATTTAAGTAAACCCAAAATGTATGTTTTGATGCAGACTTTTGAAAAGACATAGAAGAACATATGCTTTGCTATTAAGAAAATTAAAAGTGAACTAATTCATTCTAGAAATCGAACTTTTCCTATCGCCTCCCATTTTTGTCTGAAATAAAAGGTTCAATGACACTGGGTCAGGCTAGTGCATGTTTGAGTAGCCATACACACCTTCCCTAGGACAAACTACCTTCACTTCTCCTGATAAGGAGAGCACAAAGATGGACTGAAGCAAATTTGCACAGCCTGTCCTTGTGCTGTACAGTCAAGTTCTACACGTGAATTGTCCCTGGCGTACTGCTGTCTTTGTGCAACACAGTCTTCAAAACCTTTCAGAGAATGAGATCTAAAACTAGCCTGGAGAGTCTGTTCCACTACCTAGCTCTCCTAATAAGCAGGAAGCTTTCCCTAATATCCAATCTAAATCTTTTTTGCTGCAAATTAAGCTGATTTCTTCTTCAATGGAAGTCCTACATCCAGTGGAGACAGGAAATAACTAACCATCACCCTCTTTAAATCAACCTTCTCCATAGTAGCATGCTATTATCTACCCTTCCTTAATCTTTTTTCCCCAGACAAAACCAATTCAGTTCTTTCAGTCTTGCCTTCTCACTCATGGTATCTAAATTTCAGATATTTCTTCTTGTCCCTTCCCTGGGATTTTGTCTCTATTTTTTGAAAGTTTCCAAAACTGGACCTGGTATGTTTTGCTCCTGACCCATTTATTGCTGTATCCTCTCACCCTGCTCATCAGCATAGGCAAGGAGAGCAGTGATTTCTTCTCTGAACACAGGCTGATAAAAGCTAGGGAAGGGAATGTCATCCATGAATGTCTCCTGCCTTGTGACATTTTGTTTAAAAAGTGTCCCTGTTTGAGAAGATCTACACAAAGTAAAAACAGTCAGATGTGCCACCTCCACAGCTTCCCAGAGGAGTTACAATGCACAGTGTATCCTGAAGGAAATACTTTTGGTAACTCTGCCCAGCTCGGCACTTGGCTGCACTTTCCATGTGCTACCAGCTCCCAATTCATTTGTGCTGACTTTCCAGTGCGGTGAGGCCAGAGTATCTCATAAATGTTGATCAAATTATTGACATTACATGGTAAAGAAGGGAGGGATTTAGCAGCAACACATTGAAACATATGGGAAATTAAGAACACAGTTGAGCACTACTCCAGTGCAGTCCGTACCGTGATTGTGTGAAGTGTTACCAGTTAATTTCATTCTTCTGAATGTATGGGATGCAGTTCATCCTTGGTCATCTTCGTCATCCTTCCTTGTTGAAACCTATGTTTGTCATCTGTATCAAGTTGGTAGAAATTTGTTGCCATCAAGGAACAATGATTTCTGATTTCTTTCTTTGCTCTATTGAGCAAAATGAGGTTTTGTTTGCTACCTTGATGGAAGCAGTGCTTCATTTCACCACTGCCTAAGCAGAGGTATTAAGATGAAGCTACTGTACAATCATACAAGACTGAATCTACAAAGCCCCACTGTGTAATTTGTTTTAACACTGCGTTTATGGATTTTTGACAAAGCAGCTTGCGACGTTCGAATGTAATGACAATGAAATCCATATTCTGTGATCCTGCATTTACCTTTCCATGTAACAGCAAGAATACCACTTTTCTTCCAGATCTTTCTAGCTCTTAAAGAGACATTTTGTGTTGGCATTGGAAAACTGCTGTTGCAACAAACAGCGTGCTATGCTGAAGCCCCTGCCCTTCCTGCACACACGCTGTTTGCAGAATTCAGGTATGGCTGTGCAGGGTGTTTGCTGTGGGGCTTATAGAAATGCAGCTCACTTGTGACTCCAGCTAGCCCAGCTTCTCAGCTTTGCTGCAATACAACAGCTGTGTTTGGAGGGAGTTTTGTGCTGCTTTGCTACAGGGAGACTTCCCATTTACTTCAGGCATTTTGAGAAAGAGCCTTTGGTCTACCAAACATCTTGTGCAGCACAGGCTTTCATATAAGCCAGCCATTAAAGCAAACCACAGGGAATGTACATGAACACTGGGAATAAAAGGGAATCAGAAATTGAAAATACCACTATTTTCAAACACCCTTCTCTGATGTGACAGGGAAATCCAGTGGACAGCCAGGTCCTCAAAATGCACCAAGTACTTGTTCTCCTACAGTGACTTTGAAAAGCCATGGAAACTGCATGACATGCAGAAATGTCAGCCTGCTCACAGCCGCTCTCCAGCCTTGTCCCCAAAGCACCTATGTCAGTGCTTAACAAGTATGTGCAGGTGACAAGCAAACCCTTTGTTTCATCCTCCCAGCCAGGCCCATCCCATAAACCTTTCCTGCTCCCTCAGGTGCAGGCAGGCCCGAAGTGACCCACTCAGGCACATCCCATCAGGCACCCATGGTAGTGGCTCCTGCAGGAGGACACCCCAACTGAAGATGTTCAGAGGTTTCACTGCCATCATGTTTCTTTATTAAAAATGCTCACACTTGAGCAGAAAAATCCCACTCCACAGGACATAAAGTGTCAATTTAAGTGTTAATTATATTTTCATATCAGAACATAAACTCCAGTTTGTAAGAACATGGGTGTCCTTAAGATACGTGGTAATAAAAAATTGCAAACAGCTAGTGTTCTTGAATCAATTTTCACATTTATAACTTTAAAGAATAGTTCCCTTTTCCTGTCTCATTTTGGCAACTCTGTATGGCTTTGTGCTTGTCTTGTCATTTCATCAAAAATATGTCAGTCTTTAATTTGCAGTGTTTCTTTCAATTAAAAACAAGAAGCCCCAAAATAACAACAACAACAAAAACCCAGAAGCAAAGTCTCAACAATGTATTAAACTATGTGGGCATGGTGATTTGAAAGAATATGTATAATTTATTTTATCAACTATAGAGAAAACTGCAAAGATTCAAACTACAATTGTGAAGATAATAGCCTTCTATTGCTATTAATGGTTGCTGTTTGAGGTGCACACATTACTTCTAGTTTTCACAGCTCATTTGCATCTTAAATAAAACAAAAAGAATCCTGTGGAAGACACTGTAGGTATCACATTTATCATAATATCTGAGGGCTTTCTTTGGAATCAGAGAAATTGGACCTAACAAATATATGATTTACTTTCATCTTTCCAATGTCATTATTCTAATGGGAAGCACAAGATTAAAAGGTGCTGACTACAGCCTTTGCAGAACCTTTCTGATACCTTCTAAGCACTCATTTCTAATTCCTAAAACTACTGACTTCTTATTTTTAAGCTTCTCCAAACTCCTGCAAATCCCAGGAGCCTGTAGCAGTCTTCCAGACCTCTAGCAGTACATTTACTTTCTTCTGAGTTAACTACTAGACCTAATTAAACAACACTGTCTCATCTGAGTGGATGATATTCTTACAGTCTGAATACAAATTAAAATTCCAGTTCTGTTAACATTCAGGTCAGTTAATCAGAATAAACCTCTTTAAAATCTAGAAGACTAAAGTGATTTCAAAGTCAATCATACTCTTAACTAATTTTTAAGGATGTCGTTTGCAATATCCTCTATTGGTTCCCTTTACATAATAATAATCAGATCAGCTTAATTCAATGAAAGAAAAATAGGGAATTTTACATGAAGGGTTTCTAAAGAGCTTCAGTTTCCAAAGGGCAGGCATGCAGTTCTGCGTGTTGAACATTGCACAGACAGTTGCCAAAACAGCATGTGCAAATTAGACATCGTTCACATAATGAACTTGTTAGAAGACTAATTCAAGATTTGCATGTGGAAATCTGAATGTGGAGCTACACTATTGCTTGTGAATGCAGATATATCTATTAGCCTGTGTATTTTAGCAGATGTTATTTTGAAAACAAGAACCCAGGTCCTCTCAGTACAGAAATTAATAACTAGAGATTGCAATTTCATGGAGAGCTTTTCTCTTACGTAGGACATGACAGTAGACAGAAGTGTTGAGTTTTCATCTCACTCTCATAACAGATTTTCTGCGTGAGCTCAAGGGAATTATATTACTTTTACATACTTTTGTTTACCTGTCAGTGAAATGGCTTTAATATTCCTTATCTGCCATCGCACGCGCACTGTCAGACTCAATTAGTGTTTGTAATTCTCTTTAAGCTCTGCAAACATGTTTTGGAACAGAATTAAAACTTGAATTGTTTAACCCAGCCGTTTTCTTACTGCAAATGCTAATCACTTGGCAATAATTTTCCTGTGATAAAGAAGGGGAAAAAGACTGAGAAGGAAACAGACACAGATCCAGGTATATTGGCAAACTCCGAGGTAGGCTGGGCCTTCCTAATTGGAGTTGGCACTTGGTGAGTAAGTAGGCTTTAGATGAGGGCGTACAGAAGCTGCACTTTCATCCACCAAGCAACAAAATGCTGCATTTGGTGCGGTGTGGTTGGGATCATACCCTTCCCACTAATCCCTTAAAATGGTGAGTTTCCCTTAAAATGCCATGGGTGCTTGGTTTGGGGCTTGGCTGCGATGATGACAAATGCAAGGCTTTGCTTAGCATTCAGTTTGCATCTTGCTAAAATACCTACACCTTGCTGCCCAGGTTTTAGGCCCTGTAATCACTCTTTGGAAAGTGGAGTGCTATTTTCAGCTTTATCTTCATTTTATTCTCATTGAAAATAATTGCTGTGATTTAGAGACTGTCTAATGCCCTGTCGCTATCTCCAAATCTCTAGTAGTATGCTGGCATCCAGTAGTGAACCTAAAAGCTGCATAGATTTTCAAGTTGTAGCATGTTAATCTCGTTCAGTATGTAGAATGATCTCTCTAATTGAAAAGATAAATGCAGCCAGGTTTTGTATGTACGTTTTCTGTGTTTGCATTTGAAGTCCAGTAAATGCTATGAGAAGAAAAAATAAACACCACCACAAAAACAAAATAATGTGGGTTTTGAATTCAATAACCACATACGATTTGGCCTGCCCCAGTGTGTCCTCTCCATAAAAACTGGAGGTGAACATTATTCAGATCACCTTGTAGGGAA
>NW_010191446.1:27595-42801 GCF_000695765.1 Mesitornis unicolor
TCAGGAAGACTGGAGTATAAGAGTAGTGAAATCTTGACTTGGTCTAAGATGTCAGCAAACCTTTTGTTGACTTCATTAAGAATAAGATATCACTGCTGGCCAGTTTGTGCCTTAACCTGTTATACTGATACAGGAGATGTAAAGCAAAATTCTAAAACTGACTCAACTCTGATTGAAAATTATTTTTGTTTCTGACTGGGCAGTCAGCATGAAAAGCAAGAGAAAAATGTATTTTACAGTAAAATCCATAGGAGGTACTTTGTGTCCATCACTATTTTATTTATTCTTTGTACCTGTTAAGTAGGCCCTTCCTATGCTTTCTGTTCTCTCGCCTTCACAGAAGCTGTCTCCTGAAGGTTATGTCAAGAAAGTACAGCCTAACCCTTCAGAAGAGAAGTGTCCCAGCCTCTTGCACAAGTAATCTGGCACAATGCAGCCATCAGTAAGAACTCTATCATATGTCAGGCCTATTTTGTGGAATACCCCCAGATGTCTGTAGATGTCCCATTGACTTCTGGTTCTCAAATCCAGACAGAGAGGAAACCTTCTCAAGAAATCTAGTGTAAGCAGTAAAAGAAAATTGCTGTAATACGGATTCAGAATGGTTGCTACACATCACACATTCATGTGGTTTCACTTACTCTGCTCCTACTCTTGCTTTCAGCTGGTTGGCAATACCCAAGGGTGTGGTTTGTGTGTGAGATTAGACAGGTTGAGAGGCAGGCTTTTATCATTGTTCCTGCAGTGCATGTGATTTTTTTTTATGTGTTCCTACTTGTAATTTTATCACTTGGTTATTATTTCACAGTGGTTTTTATTGCACTTTTTACTACAGGAGTCTTGTGGGTATTGGCGTTAGTAATTGGAGAGCAAGCTTCTGGCGCTGTAGCCTGCCTGTGAAAAGCAGGTACTCAGGTGGCCAGCGGAAGTTGGTACTGCCCATCTGTGCAGTCTGTGCATTGTGGAGAAACCTCAAAAGATGCCTGGTGTACTTTACTCAAAAAGCCATCTGCACTATTGTTTCCTGCCCATCCTGAAGAAGTTTCTAACGCTGTGCAGCCCCGGCAGAAGGCGAGCACTTGAAAGAGCTTCCAGGCAGGTTGGTCCTATTGTCTGAACTGGGTCACTCATTCCTAATTATTTATAACCTCTATCTGCAGTCTATTACACAGCATGATGAGTACTCTCAAACAGGAAACTCCTTGGACATCAAACTTCTGCTGTTCTTTCTCCCAAGGAATCCCTAAGCAGAGTCCCCCTTGGGCACACAAGAACTGCCGCTCTTCTGCTGGGCCTCAGGGCAAGTCAGCATTGTGGATGTGCTCCCTCCTGACCTCCAGCCAGTCTCAAGAATAACATTTGCAGACTCCTTGTATAGCTTCTGATAATGAGGGCTCCCTCATTACAAAGTCTAATTATCAGAGTGTGATTGTAGAGGACACAACCTTAACATACAGGCTTTCATGACCCTTTTCTTTACCCCATTCATCTGGATGCTTCACCAAGTTGGAGCTGGCAGCGTGCAGCTAACATCCTCACTGAGCATTTTCCTCTGGTCCCACACTAGCAGTCAGTTGGAATCAGTTTGATGAACCGGTGGGTCAGCAGGAGAGAAACACAGCATATTAGTCTTTAAGTGTCTTAGATAAAATGTCCCAGTGAACTCTGGCAAAAAGAAGAATTGGAGTGGGAGCCTGCAGTTAGGGGAGTGGAATTAATGGACATGTGCTGGGTTTATTTTAAGGAAATCAATGGACTTGCTGGAGACTGGGTGATGGAACACACAGCTGGTGGAATGGGCAGCCAAAGATCACTATTTTCCTTTTAAGCAAATCAATGTGTTAATTGGGATTCTGGTGGGATTCTGAAGTTGCTAATGGAGGTGGGGGCTAGTGGAGGATCATTAGTCTTTATTGTAAGCAGTACAGTTAGTTAATTGGGGTGTGATTGTGTTGTTGAAAGAGAGAACAGGCAAAGAATGAAAAATGATTTTTAAAAGCTGTCACTTTAAACTTTCCCTAATGAAATGAATTTCTTAAAAAAGCTAAAGGAAGATATAATTTGTTACTTCTTCAGGTCTTTGAACTTGGGGAGATCTTCATTTTGATGAGACAATTTTTTTTTATAAGGCAAGTTTTTCCAGCTTTCCAACCAAGATTAGAGAGAAATTAAGTAATCCCTGGAAAGTTGCTATTTATCAGAGCCTTATGAAGTTGGTAGCAACATCTCATCAGGTCAGATAAGATCAGATCTTCTCCAGACACCCATATGAATATAGACACAGCTCCATGCATTATTTCAACTTGGAATTTTTTATGGTTGCCTGGGTGAAGATGCAGTTTCACATAGACATTAGGGCTGTGCCTCAGAGCTGATTTTCTGCCTAATTCACAGTTATCCTGTTATCCCGCATTATGAAACCTCCAGGATAGATTGTGCAGTAAAATCTAGATTTTGCAGAAATCCAGGACAGTGTATGTGGGCCTTCTTTGCACATGCAAAGGAGTTGCTTGCATACAATATGGACCAAAAGAGATAGACTCAAACATTTCTGAGATTTTAATATTAATTATAATTTCACATCAACTTTTCTGGAATTTTACTGTGCAAACAGACATACAGTGCTGCATGAGTGTATTTGCCTAACTTCTAAAAATCCAGCTCACAGTTTTCAGACGAAGCAGATTTCTGCTTGCAGTTTCACCCCTGTCTTATCTGACTGTGAGATGCTCTGAGCCTGTCTGTGTGCAGGCAGTAAATGAGTTACTGAGCAGCATAACGACCGAGCCAGTTCACTGCAGTCCTCAGTCTACCCACAAGTTACCAGCAGCCAGGAGTGGGGACCAGCTGGTTTCTTAGTGAAAGAGAGAAAGAAAATTTCCCTTTGAGACCAGGTGGAGAGCAGGTGGAGGAATGGCTGTTTTTGTGGCTGCACTAAAGGGTTTCTCATGAAGGAGGAGGAGTTATTTTCAAAATTGTACTGGAAAATTGTGGGAAAAACATCTCAAGGAAAACTGAGATTCATCTCAGGATTGAAAAGGAAGTTCCCTTCCCCAAGATTAGTAAAATATGTCACTTAGTTTGAAGTAAGAGGTATCATTTCACTTGTAAGCATTTAAAAAATAAAGCCAGGTACATTTCTGAAAGGAGTACTGTTTCATGTAAAAATGTTGAAAGGGAACGCTTTGACTTGCTTAAATTTTAAGAATGAAACAACTTGTGAAGTTGAACATGAATTCACAAAATGTTTCAGTTGACCCAAATCTGTTTTCTTCAGAGCACGATGTTTTATCAAAATGTATCTCCCAGTGCTAGCAATAAAGCCCGGAACTGCTCTGTTCACCACACAGAATTAGGCTCAAGGTTTTTTTAAGCCAGCTCTCTAAGCCCTGCTCAGAGGCTCTTTCTTTCAGACGCAGGTCGGAGGTACCTCACTGTGCAGTCAACACTGGACTTCTCAGGGATTCACAAGTCTCAGTCTAGCTCTTCTTTTCCCACTCAAGCATGAAGTATCCACGTTTACCATAATGTGATTTCCTAATCATTTTGTTGAACGTTGAAAGGAAAGCCGGCAGACTTTCTGGTGTTGCTAAAAGCCCTCGGGCCAGGCTGGCAGATAACAGCCCTCTTATTTATTTGTCTAAATAAGCATATAGCATGATGGATAAGCTGTCAAGGAAAAATCAAATCAGCGGGGACATAGCTTCAAGGGAATTACTCACTATCTCTCTGCCAGTTCTGCTGCACTTCTCTTAAAAAAAACCCAAATTAACATAGTTGGTGGCAAGTGCCAGAAATTACATTTCAAGAATAACAGCGATATTTTCTATAGAGCATTTCAGCTGGAAGGGTCCTGAACTATAGCATACAATAATCACAAAGATCATTTAAAAGAGATATTTACCCAGAAGTGAAAGCAGAGTATGTATGTGAAATGGCAAATGACTCCACGTAGGTGATTGACAGGAGGTGACAACAATTTAATCGTTCCAGATTTTCAAGTCTTTATATATATTTATTTGTGTGTGTATGTGTTTGAGAAGAAAGTACGGGGGTTCTTGAGAGCCTGAAAGCTTTTAGCAAACTCATAAAACCAGACACTGTATGAAATTAACTTGATCCAAAAAAGAAAAGCTACTTTTAGAAATACAGCTCCACGTCTGGCCACAAAGTAATTAAGGTTCTTAAAGCTTTCCTGTCCAGATGAGTGACTGGCACAAAAATAATAACTATACAGTAATAACAGCAGTGACTTGTCACTGAAGGGAATCGGTAGCAGTAAACAACTTCCAGTAGAAGGGTCAAAGCCAAGGAGTGGTGGGAGTGCGTGGTACAGTAAGGAGTAGGAAGTGCATGTGCCTCTGAGTGGGTGGGTGTTGGAGGAGATATAAGGGAGAAGAACAGAGACTTCTTGACAAAACAATGCAAAACATCTTGTCTTAGAGTTCAATTCATAAAAAGAATACGACTGAGTCATATTCTTTCCACTACTCAGTGTGTGTGTGACATAAGATGCAGATTCCATGTGAGATACATAGAGAAAAATGTCAGTTTTTCAGAAGCCTACATGAGGCTCAGAGCTGGTTCAGGTCAGAATTCAGCCATTGCAGGGAAACTGGCTTTTCTCTTCTATCTTGTCTTTCAGTATCCAAAGGCAGAACCTGGGGACTTGGCACAGAGAAGGGTCACCCGCCTCCTACAGTTTGTTTAGCACTTTCTGTTCTTTCGAGCATGAATGGAAGAAACTCGTCATTACAGAACCGGATCTGCAAAACTCATCCAGTTCAACTGGAGTTTTCCATGAACACTGATGGGCATTGGACCAAGCCACAGAGGGAAAAAAAGGGTTCAAATATGAGCAAAACTCAACAAATTGCAGATAATCTTTTCCCAGACTTCTGCCAAATTTTTGATACCTCCATTTAGTGAGTACATGTGCCATGACTAACTTACAGTAGAAAATTCAAAGAAACTGCAAGTTCAAGTAAGGTGGCATCTCCTGAAGGTCCAAAAAGTGGGACTGGAAGTTCCTCAGGGAAAATTATCTCTGGATTGACACTCACCTCAAACTGACTTGCAGTACAGTTACATTGCTTCCTTTTTGCATTGCAGTTAAGTGAAAACACACGAGCGATGCCTACTGTCCTTGGATGGAGCATTTTCTGTGGCATTTCATCAGCATGCCCAGGTGAGCAATCCCCCCGCCACCACACAATGTCATGATTTAATACTTTCATGGGCGACATTTGTTTGAGATGTCACAGTCCCAGATGAACACCCATTTGTTTTGAAAACCATGTCAGATCTCTAACTTTGCTTGTTTGTTTGTTTGATTTAATTGCTCTGGGAAAAAGAAATCAGAACAAATTTCTCAGTGAAATTAATTTCAGGTTATTTGTAACTGTGAAGCTGATCAGAAAATACTCCTTTTTCTCAAGAAAAAGTCAACAAAAATGGAAATATTTTTTCTTATAGTCATATTTTCCATGCAAATATTAGTCTTTAAACACATGCACACATATATGTTTGTTGATCTGAACATGTATTCTGTCTTCCCCTCTTCTCTACAAGCCAAACTTGGCATGATATTCCACAACAGCCCTACCCTGCTGGCATGGGGAAGTACTTTCTCAAAATAAGCAGTAAACAGCTACAAATTATGTTAAAAGGAAATGATAAAGTCACACAAACCCCACTGCTTTGGCAGTTTTGCCCTACAAAGATACTTTTTAGGAAAGCTGCTAGTAAGGCCGTATACATTCATTCAGTGTAGAAGCTAATTCAGAATGGAGTAAAAAAACCCACACTGTGCAAAATATCCACAGTCCCAGCCTAGGGCTCACATTCTGCTGCGTGTTTGAACATCTCCCTGAACGCTCAGAGGCCACGGAGGTGGGCTTGGAAGGTCCTCCTAAGTCATCCAGCGCATCTGCTCTGCTGTAGATGAGTACTAAAGGGTACATTGAAGAAGCAGAAAGGGCAGTGCTGCAAGGCTTTTCACCTTAGAGAGCTCGAGTTCATCTGCCTGGAGTCACCAAGCAAAGCTTCAAGGGTCAGTTTACTTCAGCCACTGTGAACAAAACAGTTTCAGGTTCAGTTCATGGACTGCATTTGTAAAGGGTACCCTGTGGAGCACAGCCTGGAGAAGCTGATCCACTGCATTACTTTCCTGTCCTTTCATTTTTGGTCTTATAGCCCTTGCTTGGTTATGATTCACCCTTACAGGAGGAAATGAAAGTGCAGTAACTGTTGACTTAGCCTGGGAGACATACAGTTCATGGAGCAAAAACTCCAACAGGAACAGAGTAGGCTGAGCTATGAACTGGTTTCAGATGGAACAAAAGGAACAAAATTATCAGCAACTAAGAGCAACAGCAGCTTTGAGCTCCAGTTTGTTGTTTGGCCATCACAGGGTTCAAAGCCAAACGAGTGTTTGTATGAGACTGAGGACATGGACTGCATCTAGCAAAATATCCTGATGGTAAAAACTACCTGCATTTATATTTCACATCAGTTTGTGCCTGGGCATAACGAAGAAACCTCAACTCAAAAAGTGAAAAAGGAACTAAAACTTACAAAAGGGAGGCATGCTGCAATCTGTGAAAGACCAGTACAGTACCGAAAGGGAATATGGCAAAGTTTGAATGGGTGTGGGGCTTTTACCAGTGCCCTGAAATATTTGCAGTCCTTCACTGGCTTTTTGTGTTCTATCATCCCCAAATGGTGGATAAAGAATCAAACATTTCTTATCGTGTATTTCCACTTTCCCAAACTTTCACTACGTTCTGACAGAACTGTTAACTCACTGTGTCCTCTCAGGTGTAAAGGCCACACTATTACTGCTGTCAGATGCCAAGTAACAAGAGGGCTGGAAGGCCAGCTGTCTTCCCATGAGGGTTACCAACTCCGCATAAGCCCAACAGAGATGAAAGCTGCTTTCTCCATGAAGGCTGTTTGGCATCAAGTCTACCTACCCCAAACACAGTGAGCTGTCTATGTGCACTTGCTAGACAGCAAGCTATAGGGAACCTGAGCAGGCAAAACAGCACAAGATGGAATCAAACAAAACCACCTGCTGAGTTGGGATCAGCAGCCTCTACAGCTCTAAAACCCACTGCCTCTGTGTGTTGCGACAAGAGGAGAGTAACTTCTTGGGTGCTATCAAGAGGTATTTTATTCTTAAAAAGCAATGTAATGTACCTATCAAACTGAAAAATGCCCCTCAGACCTACTGGAACTATCCTGTACATGTTTAAATGCACCTAAAGCCAGGAGTGATGAGTCCACAACTAATTTTGTCCAATTTTGACATAAGCATCCAAGTGACAGCCACCTTTTGGGGCTCACTGAATTAAGGAATGCTGCCTGTCCACACTTCAGAATTGCCCAAGGCATCGCAGCAGAGTAACAGGAGGCACTTGCTCTTATCCTTTATAAGCACCACCTTATGCTTTATTGTGTGTAACCCAGTAATGGCTACAGGCTCCAAATACATCCCATGTCTAGAGCCCACTGTTTTTACAAATGTGTTGCCTACCTCCAATCTACAGTTACAGATGTTAGGTCTGTGCATAAACCACTGCATTTATCTCTCCCATGGAATTTAGGGGATGTTACAGTCCCTAATGTTCCCTCGTGGAAGCACAGTGAGGTATGAGAGCATTGTTTGCCCTGGTTTAGAGACAGAGAACTGAAACACAAGAGGATGAAGTATCTGGCTGAGCATCACATGGGAGACCAAGGAACTGAACCCACTTCTTCCAGCTCCTCCTCTGCTGTCTCACTTCTGGCCTGCTTCCTCATGCAGAGGGAGACTGTCCCCACACCACCCCGCAGGTCCCTGCAGAACTGGGTGTGAGCTCAGCGTTCAGTTGGGTACCTCTCTAAGTGGACAGGGCTGAACCTCCCACTCTCTGCTAAGGCAACAGGAAAACACTGCCTGCCCTGGGTTTGCTGCTTGCTAATTACAAATTGGAGAAGTGAAATACACTCCGTTGCCCTTGGCTGCTGAATTAGCGAGAGGAAGGTCATTAAATTATGATTGCAGTAGGTCAGCCCTGAGCACAGCAAGAGATACCTGACATAAAAGGAAGCCAACAGTGGCTGACCCAGGTGGCTCCCATGTTACTGCTGAGCTGTAGACTCATCCACACTTTCAGAGAATGCCAGAGGCACATTTCGGGATAGTGAAGGAGAAGGAAAGGATGAGGACTGTAGTAATTAGGAATAGGATTCTGGGAGATGCCTCTAGCAGGAGACTTGTAGGTGATACAGCAGACGGTTAGCAATTTAGATGGGTTAAAAATATACTAGGACCCTTAATTTTTCTGAGCATCCTTCCCCACAGTTTCCTCTCCTTGAATCTCACTTCATTCCCTGCCTCAGTGGGAGATACCACTCAGATGCTGTCCACAACTCAGGAGTCACACAAGAAGCTCTGAAGTCCTGTGAATAACAGCATTACACCATTATCTTGAATATATGGGTAGTTTTCTTCCTTTAACCTACTCAGAATAAAAAGGATAGTGAAAAAATCTTGTAGCTGTAGATCTACAAGTGAATTAGAAAAAGTACCTCTTTATTCAGTTTGTATTTTGGAAAGTGCTCTCAGTAAAATTACTACATCTGTTGTAGCTATTTCAGAAAAGCTAAGCAAATTCTATGAAAAAAACATAGAATTAGTCATGGAAAAGAACAATAAAGAAACTCTTTCAGGTCTAACTTGGCCTAAAATTTAGGCTTTGTAATAGTAAGCTTTAACAAAACTTGTATTTCCATGACATTTTGTTTTAAATTCCAATGGAAAGGAGGGAGAAAATTTTGAACAAAGATTCTCTGTGGTCCTCGCTTTGTGAGGAGAGATGTGAAGCCTGAGAATTTTGCAGTGAGCGAGTTAAGGCCAGCCTGGGTGAACGCTGTCGGGAATTTCTGTTCATCTGAGCTGCTGCCGTGCTCTCCTCGGCAGCCTGGCTAGCAAACCACTTCAAGGCACTCATCACTGCTGACCCAGGAGAGTACAAAAGCCGAGAGCAAAAACTTCTCAGAGCTGGATTCAAAGAGTTAATTTCTGCTGTCTGGGCACCCTTGCATGAACTCTGGTCATCTGAGGGCCTGGTCCTTGGGTGTGCTCCGGGTGGCCAGGAGCCAGGGTTCAAGCAGAACCTTGCTGAAGTCAATTGAGTCTGTACAACTTCCACCTCCTCTGGGCGCCAATGTCAGGGTCACGAGCACTTTCCCAGGAAAAGAATGGCCATCAAAGAATTGCTCCCAGAAAATATTCAGAAAATAACTGGGTATAGTTAACACATGTGAGAAAACTAAGACATATTCTCCAGAAAATCAGCTGAAAATCCCTTCAGCAGCAACATCCCTTTCCCTGTGTGAGACCTATGAGAGAATTTTGCCAGCCCAGAGGGGATCTCCAGCCCCTCTGTGGAGACCAGGCACACCCCTGTGCTGACCTGTAAACCAGGAGAGAGGGCTGGCAGGACTTTTTTCCAGTGAGGGTGGATTTCTTTTCCTTAAGTTTTTCATGTATCAGAAGTATTTATGTATATTTATGAATTTATGGCAAAAAAAATTTCTAAGTTTTTCCACTGAACACACAGCAACATGTGCACATGTGAATCATGCTGGGGGCCCTAATATGGACACCTGTGCCATCTTTCACTACAGCTCCCTTAGCTGGGCTACCTTTCCTATGCTCTGTATTGAAGCAGTAAGAAGTGGTGACTCACATATGGCATGAGGAAGCTGTAAATCTTGGAAGATAAAGTCCAGCTGATAGATGCAGTGAAATGAGAACATGAAACCTAGTGACTACATTTCCCACCATGCAGTGCATGTAGCATGCCTCCATTTGGGAGACTTCTTCAAATACCAATAAATAACGGACGCAAGCTGGAACACAGGAGGTTCCACTTAAATTTGAGCAGAAACTTCTTCTCAGTGAGGGTGACAGAGCACTGGACCAGGCTGCCCAGAGAGGTTGTGGAGTCTCCTTCTCTGCAGACATTCAAAACCCACCTGGACGCCTTCCTGTGTAACCTCATCGAGGTGTTCCTGCTCCGGCAGGGGGATTGGACTGGATGAGCTTTTGAGGTCCCTTCCAATCCCTAACGTTCTGTGATTCTGTGAAATCACAGAATTATTAAGGTTGGAAGAGACCTCTATGATCAATACGTCCAACCATTAACCTACCACCATGCCCACTAAACCACGTCCTGAAGTGTCACATCCACATGCTTCTTGAACACCTCCAGGGATGGTGACTCCACCACCTCCCTGGGCAGCCCCTTCCAGTGCTTGACCACTCTTTCAGTAAAGGAATTTTTGCTAATATCCAATCTAACCCTCCCCTGGTACAACTAGAAGCCATTTCCTCTTGTCCTATCACTAGTTACGTGGAAAAAGACACCAACACCCACCTCACTACATCCCCCTTTCAGGGAGTTGTAGAGAGCAATAAGGTCTCCTCTTAGTCTCCTCCAAATTAAACAATCCCAGTGGAAAACTAAATGCTTTCCATAGTCCTTGCGGTCTTTGCAAAATTTTTCAATTAATCCAAAAGTGATTTTTCTGTCCAAAAAAAAGAAAAAAAAGTATATTTCTCATGAAGTCCCAGATAGGACATTATTCCTACAGTCTAAGATCACAGCAGGTACATAAGGAAATCAATGCTGATACTGAAGATATAATACAATACAACATTACATTATAGTGAACGGGAATTTGGCTTTTATGGAACTTCTGGTTATATCCTACGGAATCAAACTGAGAATCTCATGGCAACAATTTGGGTAAGGTAGTTGGATTATTTTTTCGTATAGAAACCACCCCTGCAGTTGACTGCCCCAAAGGGCAACGTCTTTACAAGTGTTCCCAAGAAATATATGGCCAAGGTATTTATTTGTAGTTCTACTTAAATTGAAGTACCATTTTAAAAGTATTTTCTATTCTAACATTTATTTGGCAGCAACGGCAAGGGCTCCTGATAAGCACCAGTGTCTCCATTGTGCTGGGCACAGTGCCGCCCCGGCGCAAGGCACAACGTGGGCCCCAGGCTGGCATTTAGTTAAGTCTGCGGTTGGACCATCCCAAACCTGCTTGAACCTCATAAGAGAACATTTCAAGGACACTTTTAGGCAGACTTTTAATCACAAGGGGAAAAAACCCAAAGTATTTGAATTATTTATCCCCGACAGTGTATTTTTAGAGAGAAGAGGTTAAAATAAACTTTATCTGTAGGAAGCCTTAGCCTGATTGAAACCCTCTCCATATATTGGAGCCCTGTTTAATAAGCCATCCAGACAGAGGGAGCATTCTTCTGCAAAGCTGGTTTGGCACAGAAGCCTGCAGCAAGAGCTGAGCAGGCAAATCCCACGGCAGGGGAGAGACAGCACTTTTTGACCCAAACAATGTCTAGACAGCCTGAAAACAGATAAATTAACAGGCAAGCAGCAGCGGCATCACACAGCAGCAAAGCGGTGGATATTTGTCACCTCAGTGATGGGTTAAATGAAGATTCAAGGCCCCGATATAGTCTTTATGAAACACAATGTACTCCAGCTGTCTCCCTCCCTCCTCCTGAGCTATTTACTGTGTTAACAGCTCCATGCAGAAAGTTCACATTCACTGACATAGTGCACATTTCCCATCTTTTACAGACTGCCCTAATGAGGCAGCGGGATCAGAACAAATTAGGGACAGAATTCCCCCGTCCCCTGGCTGGCGGTGGAGGAACAAACCTCCTTTCCTCTCTGCAGAACCTGCGCTCGGCGCAGACTGCGGCGATTCATCGCAAGTGAATGGGAGTTGTTCAGCCTAATAGGGTGACAATATTTTTTAATGCAATTCCTGCTTGAGGATGCTGCGTTCACTCTCCAGTCTGGCTCTTCTATTTGAGAAAACACATTTTACTATATATAGTAGGGCTTGAAAAATAACTTCTGTTACTGAAACAAGCACAAATAGTTTCAGATGACACTTTTGGTAGAGAAGATACGTGATTTCATTCACTGTGTTTACTGAAAATTATGTGCACGCAAATTACCTTAATGAGGTGCAAACCTTGGTGTTTGCATTTAGTGCGCCCGTAACAAAATTCTGGTAGCTGCAATGATAGTATATTTAACATACAGAAAATAAATAATTTGTTACATCAATGCTGTCAAAATGAAACAAGCCAAACTGTGATTAAAGCAGTTATGATTAAACCAGAGGCTGACTTCCAGAGCTGTTGTGAAAACAGCAAAAGAAGCAATTTTCCTAAGTGCATTTCAAGTGATTGAGTAAAAATTGAACTTATGGTAGACTATGTTATAGAATACTACTTAAAGTGTTTGCATGATGATACTTCATAACACAGAAGCCTTCACGCAGTGCAATTTTAGTCCTTTTTTTGTTGCTGAGCATATTAAAGATTGAGAGACTTTTTGTCTGTGAGACAGCCTCACCGTTCTCAAACACGACATCAAGGGAGTTTTGTCTGTGTGAGGTTCCTTGTGTGTGTAGAGAGATGGAAGGGAGAGATGCAGAACTTCTTCTACCATGCAAGATGCATGTCTTGGCTCCTGCCAAGCAATATTCTGTGCATCTTCAGTATGGCAGAAGCTGTAAACATGTTGTATAATCACATAACTGGGCTGTGACCCATTTGTTAGCAGCATAGGAAAAATACATCAAAGTCACAGATAGTCTCTTCAGACAGGCCTTGACAGATACCCATCTGTTAATAACCTCAGACTGTGAAGTATGGATGATTTATAAAGGTGTTAAGGAACTCTTCTTCTTATATATATAAAAATTCCCATTTAAACTCCACACCGATTAACTATAAAGCACTGGGGAAAAAAAAGGAAAAATAATGCATTGTTTTAGAAAGAGTAGAGAACTGAGTGATGTGTAAGAAGAGCTTGTAGCCATATTAGAGCCACAGAGTGCTGGGTAGCCCTGAAGATCCGCTGTGCATTAAGTACATGTGAGGCCAAAGCACAGCAGCCCCAAATGGTGACCAACTTTGGCCGTCAGTTATTCTGAATTTCGATGCAGCAGTCATCATGAGTGCAGGGACAGCCAGTGACAGGCTACACCACCAAGTCTCCCTGTGGTAAAGCCCACCTATGCAGATCTTGCGCTTTGATTGCAAGGAGTCAAAGAGCTGCTTTTCATTATTTGACTGGGGCTCTATTCACCACCAAAGAGGTCGAGATACTCATGCCCCTTCAGCTGGGCAGAGGCTGAAGCAAGTGCATCACTTTCCAAATGCATTATTCATTACAGAATGTGTTATGAACAGCAAAGAAGCCTCATTTCATGGTGTAGCATCCCATTTTTGTTCAAGGCACACACAAACTCAGAAAGGTAGTCCCTTTCCTGAAACATGTGCATCTTATTAATAACGTGGACAAGCACAATTACTGAAAGCTGAGTGCATGCAGACTTCCTTTCTTGCCATGAGTCCAAACCCACGGCATGGGTTTTCTTCATGGCACTATATTCTGTTTATATTTATTGCTTTGCTAGGGCACCTTTCCTTCCCCAGAGCTCTTTTGCGTTTGGGGAGGATGAGTCATTGTTGGTAGGTATCTTCTGTGGTCTAGACTTAGAAGTTCTTACTCTGTTGTTATACTGCTCCACTGGAAGGTTTATAAGTCACATTACTTGTCAAAGTTATGAGGATGCTGAATCATTTTTATTAGGCATCAAAGTCGCCCCCCCCCCTTTCATTTCTTTAACTGAAAGCTTCATTAGATTGCAAAATGGCACCTCTGTGCTCAGACAGGGCTGTGGGCAAATCAGGTTCTTTCCTTTGTTAAATCTGATTGATTTATTTCACATATAAAATGAGCAGTAAATGTTCAAGTTCTAAAAGTTATTTAACAAGTGTCTGAGTGGAATGAAAATAGCTTTCTAAAATAGTGCAAATACTTATCGTAAGCATATTAAAGAGATTCTTTTCATTTTCAGACGTTACCAAATGCCCATAAATTCTTAGATATTCACGCAGGCAGGCACCTGAGGAAGCTTAGGATAACAATTAACTGCTGCTCAAGCAGCTCTTTGTAACCCTCAGTTCTGCAGCAATTTAGGAGGAAGGTAGATACCATCCTGCTTATTTAGTGGCAGACAAACAAGAAGCACACAAGGGAGGACTGGTGCGAAATGGGATATTATCTTAAGTCTCTCTCCAGCCAACCCAGTAGGCACACACCAGACATCACTGTACCTCTAGAGGACTCCAGAAGGACTATGCAGAGCTGGAGCCTGCGAGTAAATTCAGGCAATCTGTCAGTGGTATCACCCATACAGGACTGTGTTCTTTTACTTAGCCACTGGGCACTTAGAGCCTCATGTAAGTTCGTTAAGCTCAACAAGAAGAGAAGGGCACTTTGAAAGAGCATCCAGTCCCACTTGGAGGCACGGATCTGTCTTCTGCAGGGTGCTGTCTCCCTTGGGACAAGCTCTGGAAGTTCAGTTCAGCGTCTGCACCTCACCTGGACAAAAGAGGAGATAGGGAGACCTCCTTCCAAAAGGCAGGAAGATGGGTGTGTGCTCTGGGCTCAGCAGTGACCTAGAGGGAAGAGTGGAGAACAGTCATGGAGATGGATGTGGCAGCTTGTAAATCAGCTGTGTCAAACAGGGAGTTAGAGAGAAAAGCAAACATGAAGCTGCCGGTGAGCAGTGGCTAGTTCCTATTTCATGATAATTTTGCTACAGACAACTTGTCCATCGTCAGAATTGCTGTGGTCATAGCCAGGTACTTTTCCTATTTCCTTTGACTGCATAATAGGAGAAGAAAATCAAGACAAAAGGGAGTGAAGTGTGTCAAAGATGAGAAAGGATTGAAGGAAAGAGAAAAATTCAGTTGAGAGAAGGCAGCAGAGGACATCTAGGGATTATGCTCTATAAAAAAAAGCTAAGAGCAGAGACTTTCATAGCAACCGAAGGGGGAAAAAAAGGCACAACAAAACCCCCTATCTCCTGTGGTGAAACTTCAGTGAAATGCTATTAAGGATAAATCTTTTATTGTACTGTCCTGCAGGCAGTCTGTTAAAAACTGTATTCTAAGCATAAATGAACTCTCCCATTATAAAAAAGGAAAAAAAATCTGCTTTCAGGACTGGCTCCATGTAATGGCTGGTGAGATACCCACAAGGGGATACTTAGGAGGAGTAGCAAGGAGAAATAGGTCCAGATATTTCCTG